>NW_017096588.1:5499-23065 GCF_001412225.1 Nicrophorus vespilloides
AGTGAATACGTCAATATAGGGATGCTGAAATTCCATGTCATTAACATATATTTGTGTGTTGCGTATTGTATTATTGTATCGCTAGATTTCATAATACTGAATCATGGTTTAATCATGATTTTCCTATAGAGAATATCACATCACTGACGATCAGTTTCCGTGCTCTTCAACTTGAGCCTAAAGCAAAATGTTTACTCGCTGTTTCCGCAAACAGATTCCTCTTGCGATAAATATTTATCCCTTTCTCGGATTTACAAGCACTTCCTTTTTGTTGATCAAAGCAAAGAAATATTATTTTTTACATAGCTTTGAGAAAACGTCTGTTTTTTTTTAATATTTATTTTTGTTATAACAGAAGATGACCTAAATTAGTGACAACAAAAGAGTTGTATTTAATTTGAAAATAACAAATAATATTGTTTCTAAATCCAATATGTAAATAACATAAATTATAATATTATTAAGAGTTAAAAGGAAAAACATGAAATTAATTAATAATTTAATTAGTTCATTTTCTTATTTTAATTTAAAAAAATTCAGCGAATATAATATGAAAAATACACTTTTCATAAATATTTTCTTCGTTATTTGCATTTCTTTAATAAACATATCATAATTATTAAGCAAGAAAACTGAATGATAATACAAAATATTTAACTTTGATTTGATACAAAAAAATAAATGGAATTATTTTACTAAGAATATTTCAACATAATAAAAAATAGATATTTTTGTTTTAATTAAATTATTTTTTGCATAGAAATTATAATAAAACATGAATAAAAAAAATACATTTGTTTCAATAAAATATTGTTGTTTTTTTTTTCGAACGGTAATAAAAAATAATCATAAATGAAAATTCTAATTATAAGTTAATGTAGTAATTACATTTAATTTAATTAATAAAACTATGTCATAATCCCGACTACCATAATACCGACAATCAAAATCCCGACTACCATAAAAATTTTATTGTACAAATTATCGTCGGGATTTCGAATGTTGGGATTTCAATAGAAATGTGTTCGTGAATTTTCTTTTATAAGCATTCTGTAGAGTTTAGTCGATGGATCAATCTCTAATATAAACTTTTATTTTTTCTTTAATTAACGCAAAATCTAGAGTTTATTATCTGTTTTTCTTTTGCTTGCTGAAAGATTGCTTTATAAAAATATTAAATAAATAAATTGCAAAAAGTTTTAAACTTTTTTATAAATTATTTTTGAATAATTAAATATTAAATTTCATAATAATTAATGAAGAAAAAAATGCTTATTTCAAGTTTTACTTCAAAGTAGTCATTTGTGCANATCATGAATCGACTCTGTTTCGTGCAGGTGTTCAATTAAAATGCAGGTGTTCACGCAGTACGCAGGTGTTCAATTAAAACACAGATGTTCAATAAAAATGCATGTGTTTTTCAAATTTAATTCAATAATTTTGCAAATGTTAAAAAAGTAAAAAAATAAAGAATCCTCATAATAACAGACTTTAAAAATGAATTACTTACTTAATTTTTATTTCTCATTAAAGGAATGCTAACTTTAGTTTTAGAATTATAATTTAAATTATATAGGATTAATTGCAAAACTTTAAAAACTTTTTTAAAATAAAATTATTGAAAAAAAATCTATATTGCTCTAATTAAAAAAATAATGAATTGTTCATATTTAGAGACTCATAAAAAATTATAAATAAATAATACCTTTCTTGCATCAAACATGAAGCGACTCTTCAGGTGTTTCGCAGATGTTTCGTGCAGGTGTTCAATTAAAATGCAGGTGTTCAATCAGCACGCAGGTGTTCAATTTAAACGCAGGTGTTCATAAGATTTAAATTTATCCGAAGTCTTTTTTTTGACAATTTAAGTCACACAAAGTCAGTTAAAAATAAAAACAAAAAGTTTATTCTTGACATTTCAAACAATCAATATTATGTTACTTTATAAATGTATTTTATAAATATTAGTTGAAAATTGATGTGACTTAAGTAAATTAGAAATTTCAACGGTGTCAGTATATATAATTCCCAATAAATCAGTTTGTAGTTGAAACGTCAAATTTGACGAGACGTCACTTATGTCAAGTATACAAAAGCTTTTGGGTTCAAACGTCAAATTACAATTTTAAAAACATTATTTTAAAAGTGGCCTCAGTCCAATTAATTATTGATAATGTCCGAAAGTGCGGATCTTCAAATTTATATTTAGTAGGTGTTTCCCAGGTATTCAATTAAAACGAAGGTGATTCGTACAGGTGTTCAATTAAAACGCAGGTGTTCAATAAAAATGCAGGTGTTTCGCATGACTATATTTGGCACTATTTAATAGTTTTATTGTTTTCTTATCTTTGCAGCTGCAAAATTTTATCTTTGTTTCAATTAAAACTTAAACGAAAAAATATTTTAAATCTATATTTTATAATTAAAAATACAACAATTTCTCTCTTTATAAGTAAATTTACCCAATTATCGTCAATAGCCCTTTGTATGTTGTTATACAATAAATTTTGTTTGTTATTTTTTATAATTGTTATGTTTATATATAATAAAATTAGATTTAATTCAATAATTTTGCAAAAGTTAAAAAGGTAAAAAAACAAAGAATCCTTCATAATATTAGACTATAAAAATAAATTATTTACTTAATGTTTATTTATTATTAAATAAATGCTAACTTTAATTCTAGAATTATAATTTAAATTATATTGGATTGCAAAACTTTAAAAAATTCATGAAAATTATTGAAAAAATCTGAAATTTCTGAAATATTTACAAACCCTATTGCTCTAATTAAAAAAGAATAATGAAATGTTTATATTTAGAGAATCATCAAAAAATATAAGTAAATAATACTTTTCTAGCATTAATTGTAACATAAATTGGTATTTAATTTGCTTATTTCATAATTATTCATATTTTACTTCAAAGTGCATTAAACATGGAGCAGATGTTTCATGCAGGTGTTCAATCAAAACGCAGGTGTTCAATAAAAATGCAGGTGTTTCGCGTTGCATGACTATACTTGGCACTGTTTAATGATTTTATTGTTTTCTTATCTTTGCACCTGCAAAAGTTTATCTTAATTTTAACTAAAAGTTAAACGAAAACAATGGAAATTTATTAACTATAAAAGTAATGAATCATTAAATGAAATAATAAAAGACGCGCCTCCTATGCGTTGAATTACATATATTTTAAACCTACATTATATAATCAAAAATACAACAATTTTTATCTTCATAAGTAAATTTACCCGGCTAATCCACCATTTAATATAAGCAAAATTGTAATTACAATATATAGTTTTTTTTATTTTAAATTTGGGCGGTAAAACTATGGTCAATACCCATTTGTATGTTCTTATACAATAAATTTTGTTTGTTATGTTTTATAATTGTAATGTTTATATATAATAAAATTAGATTTAATTCAATAATTTTGCAAAAGATGAAAAAGTAAAAAAATAAAGAATCCTCTATAATAATAGACTAAAAATGAATTATTTACTTAATGTTTATTTCACCTTAAAGAAATGCTAACTTTAGTACTAGAATTATAATTTAAATTATATTGGATTAATTGCAAAAACTTGATGAAAATGAAATTATTGAAAAAAAAATCTGAAATTACTAAAATATTTAGAATTTGGCAATATTTAATGTTTTTATTGTTTTCTTATCTTTGCAGCTGCAAAAGTTTATCTTTGTTTCAACTAAAACTTAAACGAAAAAATATTTTAAATCTATATTTTATAATTAAAAATACAACAATTTTTAGTATTTCTAGAATCACAAGAATTTGGACAGAAAAACTATAGTTAATAGAACTTTGTATGTTGTTACATAATAAATTTTCTTTATTATTTATTATTGTAATTACAAACAATGTAAAATGATAATTTTCCAAAAGTTTAAATTATTAAAAAAAAGTAGAAAATTACTGAATTAAAACTATTGCTCTAATTTAAAATTCTCATTAATTTTCTGTACTAATTCTTACAATGTAATTACACAATTTTAGTAAACTAAAAAAATAAGAATCGTTCATAATAACAGACTTGAAATGATAAATTTCATTCAAGAATTGTAATTTTGTATTAATATTGGATTAATTGCACTAAATTATTTCAAAACTTTATAAAAGTAAAATTATTGAATTATAATTATTGTTCCAATTAAAAATTCTCATTAATTTTGTGTAATAAAACATACATTATATGTTATTACACAATTTTAGTAAACTAAATTATTTAAAAACTTTATAAAAGTAAAATTATTGAAAAAAAATCTAAAATTACTGAAATATTTACACAACTATATTGCTCTAATTAAAAAAAAAGAAAACAATGAATTGTTCATATTTAGAGACTCACATGAATTCGATGTAAGAAACTTTTTGTTGATGTTGGAGTCGCGTAACAAACAAACAAAAATAGGAAAATTCCAAAGCCTACGTTTTCGGTAAAGTGCACGTCTCCGGCAGTTTCGAAACGACTGTGGAAAAGCGCGTCGCGACGCCGACGTCGCGCGCTCTCATCCGACGCGAAGAACACGCGCGCATTTGGAATCAGGAATATATATATATACTTTTGGTATTAGTGAAAAGAGCAAAATATGAAATAAAAGAAAAAAACAAAACAGCAATTGTATAAAACTGTGGCGAAGGCGCCGGGTATTTTATTTTACCTGATGAACCAATTCATCGTTGATAAAGGATTTTTTTCCACGGCACTAATTGATACTCGCACGAGGCATAAAATGTATATTTTTCGGTAATTTTCCACAACACAATTACTTCAAAGTATAAAAAGTATAATTTATTATTTCCACAAAAGTCCTGAAAACATTCTTTAATTAATAAATTAATTAATTAATAAATCACTGTCTTTAGAAAATTGTAAATTTAGAAAATCATTATTGAAAACGCTAATTTTATTGCTAATTGTAAATAAAATTTTACAAAATTTTTAAGTAATTATTCTAAAAAAAAAATATAATTACAATAATTTTCATAATATAAAATAAAATTAAGAAATTTCACATTCTTGGAAAGGCTGCATTACGTGTGTCGCCTTTGAATGCGATCCTTTTCAAATGAAAGAATTACGTTTACTCAAAGTATTTCTTCTGTTTTTATATGAAGAAAGAAAAGTTTAATTAAGTTGTGAATTGTTTCAGGATTTCTTGGAAGTTATTCCTGCAACGATTTCACGAACTGGAGCTGTTTGCTTAAGCAATAGCCTTCTCAGACATTGGGTAGATGGCGGAGCTCGATGCACAATTACAGCGAAGTATTGTATAGATGTAAAGAAAGAAAGAGAAAAACAATAATTGCCACTGAATCATTCGTATTGTTGCAATAAATCGTTCCGAATTGGAGACGCTCGAGACTTTATAGTTTAAGTTTCAAAAGATGCACCACACCCGACCTAGTATCTATCGGAACGGCACTTGGGAACTACCGAACTCCGCTCGTAAAAATAGTTACGATATTCCATATAAATATCGCAATGATTTGAACATTTTTCCGCTATTTTCCAACCAGGCGTCAGCGATTAAATAGAAAAAAAATTGTTTATAAAACCGCGACATTCGATACGCTTGTAAGTTAATTGAATTATAAAAGTTTCCGCGATTTCATTTTATAGTGAAAACTAAAGTTTTCGAAACTTTTAATACCGCAACATAATAATGAATATAGTTAACAAGTTTTAATCCTCAGAAATCTACTTAATAAGTAATTGATTCTATGACTATTTGAATATTGTAAACAGTAAAAAATAAATTTATAAAATACGAATTTTAAATGTAATCATAGTATACAAATTGAGTTTGTTAAAAAAATGTAATGCAATTTGCGTTGAAAGTTTGATAGTAGTAATTTGAGATTAGAGGTTTGTAAGCTATCTCAATGATTCTTCGCGAAATTAGAAGACTCGTTTATGGTGGGAAAGAAGTATAAAGTATAATGATGTTAGAGTTTGCAGGCGGACGCGTTTAATTTCCATGCAAAAGTTGGCGGAGATTGGCCGGAGTTGGAAGAGGAAATCCAGGACAACTCGGTTAAGTGTTGAATATTCTGTGGATTTATTAATGATTCCATTCTTCGGAGCTCGGGAATTTAATAAGTGGAACGTCTCGAGTTTTTCAAAACCTACCCTTTCTTCCTCCTATCTTGTATTTAGTGTTTAGAAACTTGAAAAAAAAAACTAATAAAAATAAATCATTTGCGCTACAAAGTGAATTAAAATTAATAAGAGTTTAATTTAAAATTAGCAAGAAGAGAAAATTGAGTTTGAAAAGCTCTGATATAGAGTTTAGTGAAAAAAAGGGGGAAAAAAATACGGAAGTGGCGAGACACAGGAGTTTGCTTATGCATGAAGGGAGGATGCGCATCTGCGGTGCTCGAGTCTTCAGGAAAAGTTTCGCAAAGCAATTTCTGGGCCGTTAGGAAGTTTCGTTAAACTTCCGCGAAACTGCATTCAAAGAGATCGCAGCAACAGGAACGCAACGCGAGGCACAGAACAAAATGCACCGCAAAACGAAAACAAAATAATTAATATTTAAATCAACAACAATAATAATACAATTATTGCTGATTATCAGCAATTAAGTAATTATATTGTGTTTAGAAATTACTTTTATTAATTGATTATGCAATAAGTTAATAGTTTTCGAAGAATTCTACTAGCAATTTGTTGTTTTTTCTATTGTTTATGATATTTTTTGCAAAAATAAATTAAATTTTAATTACTTATAATTATAATTGTCAAAACTTCATTGATTTTTTCGATTCATCAATTAAAACCATGCAGAATTTTAATTAATACTTTTAGTAAAATCTTAATTGAATTACAATAAATTAATTATCTGTTTAAATTCCTGTGCACATTTGTTCATTATAGAAATTGATTACTTTATAATGATGATAGTCGACAAAAGGAAGCACGTGCATATCAATGCCATCAATCAAATTACGCAATAAAATAACCTAGTTTATTATTAGCATTGTGTATAAAAACTCAATCATTGATTTTACAGCGACGCATTCAAAATTCTTGTCCGTTTGGAGATGCTGAAGTACTCGCATGTAATTCAAAGCGTTTGCTTCATAACATTTCCATTACTTTCGCTCTCACATCCGATTAACAACGTGTGCAAATCGTACTTGGATTATCCCACCAGAGAATGGAACAAGAACTGCCATTACGATCCTCTAATTTCAGCGACGATTGTAAGTTGTGAATGATATAACTTTCAAATTTTGTGATTTATTGCGATTGAAGCCAGAGCTAATAGTTGGTTATGTATATGATTACGAAGATTTCACTGTAATCACCGAAGATGGATACGTTTTGGGCTTATACCGTTTGGTGATGAATACTTCGGATTCGGCTAAAGCTGGAGTTTTGTTGATGCATGGGGCTACAGTCTCTGGATCAATTTGGGTGGATAGACCGAAAGAACGTTGTTTGGGTAAATGTTAAATAATGCCAAAAACAATTAGATCATTTCATTGATTGCAGCTTTCAGATTATGCGATAGGAATTTTGATGTTTGGATCGCGAATTTTCGCGGAACGATTTACTCGAACAAACACATTCATTTCGCTGGAAACAGTTCGGAATATTGGAATTACTCGTAAGTTAATTGTAATCTTCTGTTACAAAAAAAACTAATTGGTGATTAGATTTCACGAGATTGGTATTTACGATATACCAGCAATTTTGGAGACGATTTACGAAAGGAACGGTGGTAAAAAGGTCTTTCTGATAGGCATTTCGATGGGAGGAACTGCAGCAACTATCTACGCTTCATTGAAACCAAAGCATTGTGAAAAGCACGTGAAAGCTATCATCTCTATGTCCGGTTCCATTTTCTTCACTGGAATTACGTCAATATACAAGCATATATCGCCGCACGTCTACGATCTATACGTAAATTGAACTAAGCAAGATTTGAAGGAATGTTTTTAAGTATTGTTGCAGAAATTTGGGGAATCGATTGGATTCCGGAACTTTGCACCGAGTATAATAACGAGATTCACGCTGCTCAGAGATTTCCTCACAAACTTTCCACCTGCTAGAATACTGATGCAGGTATTCCTCTTCTCCACTTTCGGCTACGACTCCACAGGAATCCATGAGGTTCACTTCAATCGTCTTCCTTTTTATATTAAATATTAATTTATTTTTACTTAGGGCTTTTATCCAAGCATCTTAGGACATGTACCTGCTGGAATTTCGCTGAAAACCATCCTGCACTACGCGCAGCTCGTCACCAAAGAAGATAAATTCGACTTCTTCGATAACGGACCTAGTGAAAACCTGAAGATCTACGGTGTCCGCGACACTCCCGCTTATCCACTAGAGAACATAAACACATTCTTCTACATCCTAGCTGGTGGAAACGATACGCTTGTTACACCTAAAGTACAAAGCTTTTACCAATCATACAAGATCTAATTCACAACTATTGCTGTTACAGGGCTGCAGAAAATTTTACGATCTTCTTGCCGAAGACAAGAGGAAAATGGACATTATCGAAGGTTACAACCATATACACTGGTTGTATGGTGAAGACCTCGATAAGGGCTTCATTCCTACCATAGACTTTATGGAAAATAATCTCAATTTGTGACGCTTCTCCAATTATATTAATTAAAAAATCTATTAATTAAAAAAAAAAGACAATTAATTCATATAAAATTTCCACATTCGCAATTACATAATGATGCAATAAAAACATTATTTTAACATTTAATTATTACAAAATTTATTTAAAAATTGCAAAAAATTTAAACCATCTGCCTTCAACCTTTTCTACATTTACGTACCAACGAAAATATGAGAAATATTTCACAAATCGATTAACGTATAAGATAGAAATTAAAAAAATAATGTAAATATTAAATAGAGAATTTTATAATAATAAATTATTAACAAAAATGAACTAAATTACGAAACAGCAGACCAACAGGTTGAAGAGGACTGGTTTGAATTGTAAAATGGAGTAAATTTCATTATAAAATAATGAATTATGTTTAATTACAAATAAATACCAGAAACGATTGCAATAATTCAATATATGTTAAATAAATAATGTCAATTACAGGAAATTGCTGCAATCGTCCAGCGCATTTCTGTTATAAACTCATTGAAACTATTTATTCTTATTAAATTATGCTACAGTTTTATTTTAATTAAACTAAATCAATTACAATTTTCTAAGAATGTTGTTCCAGTTCGTTGAAGATGTTCAAACACATAGCTCTGATGCAAACGCTAATAACAGTGGCATTTTCCGCTAATAATATATGTAAATCATATCTGGATTATCCCACCAAGGAAGTGAACGAGAATTGCTACTATGATCCGATGATTTCAGCCACAGTTGTAAGTTTATATTTTATAAATTTAAGTTTATTAATCTTTTATTTAAGCCTGAGATGATCATTGGATATGGCTATGGTTTTGAAGAGTTCCAAGTGATAACCAAAGATGGTTACGTTTTGAGTTTAATGCATTTGTCTAGGAATAATTCGAAATCTACTAAAGCTACCGTCTTGTTGTTGCATGGAGCAGCAGGATCATCAGCTTATTTCGTGGATAAAGGACCGAAAGTTTCTTTAGGTGAAACTAAATTATTATAATGTTAATAACAATTATTGATTTTTGCTTGTAGCTTTTCGTTTGCACGACAGAAACTTCGATGTTTGGTTGGGGAATTTCCGCGGTAATCTTTACTCCAAATCGCACAAATCTTACGATACTGATGATTCAGAGTTTTGGAATTATTCGTAAATTATTTTACAAATTATATCTAAATTTATTGTTAACTTTTTGTAGAATGCACGAAATTGGAATTTACGATATACCCGCAATGTTGGAAACTGTAGTAGCAAAAACCGATGGACGTAAAGTTTTTGTGGTGGGTCATTCAATGGGTGGAACATCTTCAGTGATTTATTCATCGTTGAGACCGGAACACGCTGAAAAACATGTAAAAGCTTTCGTTTTCATGGCGATTTCGGTGTTCTTCACCGGAATAGAATCAACGATCAAAGAGATTACACCATACGTTCGATACTTTCATGTAAATAAAAAAATTGAGAATGTCAAAGTCGAATTTTATGAAGATTTTTCAGAGATTCGGAGATTCGCTTGGAATCAGAGGGCTTGCATTAAACGAAGATGAAGGTATGAAGATTATTGCTGAATTAGCTTTGAATGTTCCGATGTATAGAAGAATGTACATGGCTGTACTCGACTCGTTATTCGGGTATGATCCTGAGATGTTCTACGAGGTAAACGCAAACAACTTTTATTTTTGTTAAAAGTTAAAACTTTATTTGCAGCCGACGTTTCCAACTTTCCTATCCCACAATCCTTCAGCGGTGTCTTTGAAGATTCTGATACACTACGCGCAACTCATCCAGGAAAAGGTAAAATTCCAACAATTCGATTACGGTTCAAGCGAAAACTTGAAGATCTACAACCAATCGAAGCCTCCACAATATCCCATAGAAAACATCAACAAATTCATCTATATTTTAGTAGGTGAAAGAGATACTTTGGTCACAATCAAGGTTAGTAATCAAATTCAACAAATGCATGTAAACAATTCAATTATTCATAGAGCTGCAAGATGTTTTACGATCTTCTGAAGGAAGGTATGAGGAAGTTCGAGGTTGTTCCAGGCTTCAACCATTTACATTTCGTTTACGGTAAAGATCTTCACGTCGCCTACGATCCACTCATTCATTTCCTTGAGAACAATTTAAACCTGTAAGACAACGCGATCTTCAGTTTTTTAATTTGCTTGACAACCTTCGGTTCAAATGCGAACAAACATGTTATCATAAACTTTGCACTGTAATTGTTGCAATACAGATAATAAAAAACAAATAATAATAATACTTCATGTCTTATTACAACAAATTAACATTATGTAATGTAAATTTTATTAAAATTCAATTAGTCTTTAGAGTGTGAGTCGTATTATAGAGAATTTACATTAAAGATTTGTGAGGTCAAGGCAATAAATTGTCAATGTCGGAAGGGTCGACGTTTTGCGACGGGCGAAAATTAGTGTTGCATTTAACACGAACCCCGAGAGCATTGTTGGACTTCAATTAAGAAAAGGGGGCCGAAACGCAATTGTTTGCAGAACCCAGGGTTTCTTTGATACGACCAATTACAACGCCACGCATTTAAAAAAAAAAACGTGAATTTTACAATCTTTAATAATTAATGTTTCGTTAAAGAATACGTAATAAAATTATACGTTTTTATGTATCAATTCTAGCAAGTATTCGATCCTTGAATACTCCTGGAAATAATCAATAAAACACTTGTTGTTACCTCATTTCAATTCAATTCAGTTAATCCCAGTTGAAGTTTGATTTATGCAATCGCTTTTACGTTTCGAGCAATTTGCATTTGTGTCACCCGGTAAAGGGAGACTCCGAAATCTAAATAACTATTAGTTATGTAAATGGATGGAAACCATCTGGACATTTATTTGTAAATCAAATTCGACCATTTTCGATTACTGCATACTTTTGTTATGTATAACCGTTATTGTTTATATTATGTTAGCCCTTATTATTTTATACATGTTTATTTATGTAAGTCATTAAGACTTAGAACAAATACCAAAACTAATCATTGTGTAATGACTATTCGTAATCACCATGTTGTGAACAAACTTGAAGGTCCAGTCTATAATGAACTTTAATATGTACATCTGCCTAATGACTTACGAATTAGGGAAAGCTAGGTACTATCTTTCCTTTTCCAAATATAGTACTCCCACTATGTTAATTCCATACTATAAAATATGATGTTTATGTAATACAAAGTCAGTCTGGAAAAGAGTCTGAAGTCAGGCTGAGGGTAAGTCTTACCTAAGGGGCCGAACGGAGAAGTTGGTCTTACTTGGAGAGTCCAAGGAAGAGCACTAAACACTAACTTAAGAGCAGAATGTAACTCTTAGTTAATAATACATGAGATCAACTATTGTTTAGTTGACTTCTCAATAAAACTACGATGTATACAATAAAACTAAATTAAGAATATTGCATTTAATATTCATAAACCCCTCTAAGACTCCGCAACGACATAACAACGAGATAATCCATGGTGTCCAAGGATTTCTTAACCCTGGGACACGACACTTTAATGTTAGTTTATTTTTCGTAATTATTCATATTCTTAATTAAGAAAATAGAACACATGAATTTTTTAAATAAATTAATGATTATCGTCAAGTGTTTCGAAAATTTTGTGGATAACGAAATAAAAAATTATATAAGGAGGGCTGAAAACAACAATAATTACATAAGTTTTTGTATCTAACGTTATCTGCTGATACATTTTAATTGTGTCGCTAATTGGCCTTCCGTTAATCATCTGACGTGCCAGGTATATAACAAAACAGCGACGTTTATTTCCTTGACTCCTCATTGTTTGCATTTACTTTTGTTATTATTTTTTTCTAAGCAATGCTGATACGATGTGCGCTTTTGTTCTCGATGGTAACAGTCGGCATTGCGAGTAATGACACATATGTTTGCAAGAATTTCGTGAATTATGCCTACGCAGAATACTCTCCACATTGCAAAAAGAATGGAAATACTATCATGGATATGGTAAAAAAAACAGTAATAACTTATCGATGGGGTTAAAACTTTTATTTTCAGCCTGAATTGGCGATGCAGTATTGCAAAGTGGAGAGGTACCAAGTGATAACAGAGGATAAGTATAATTTAACAGTTTTCCGTTTGAAACCGAAAGGAGGTAAAGCCAAGGGCGTCGTGTATCTGCAGCATCCTGCTACTGCTTCGTGCACCTGCTGGGTGGATAAGGGTTGGGACGATTCGCTGGGATTGAAGCTGCATAAAGCAGGATACGACGTTTGGCTGGGAAACTTCCGTGGAAGTTACTACTCGAGGAGCAATTTGGACTTGAAGCCGGATCAAAACCAATTTTGGAATTTCAGTTACCACGAGATGGGCATCTATGATGTCCCTCAACAAATCGACCTCATACATAAAGTCACACAAAGGAATGATATAGTGTACGTGGGTCATTCGATGGCTTCTACAGCTGCGGTCATCTACGCTTCATTGAAACCCGAGCACGCTTCCAAGTACGTGAAGGCCTTCCTCCTCATGGGACCGGCGATTTACATGGCCCACCTCAGGACACCCATCAAATATCTGGCTTATTTTAAGGATCCTATTTACGTAAGTCCAGAAACATAATAGTTTCAATAATAAAACAATTACGTTCCAGAAAATGGCAGAAGAACTAAAGATGCTGGAGGTATTTGAACGAAACCTGAACAAAACCAACTTTTGCAGAGACACGTCTCTGGGAATCTTTCTGTGCACCGAGCTTTCGCAAATCTTCATGGGACCGGATTCGGGCTACGTGTATGCGGTCAGCATATCGGAACTAATTGTTTTCATGAATTTTCATAATTATCATAATCGCAGCCAATGGCTTCAATCCTGTGGGGCCAAAATCCGACGTCCGTCTCTTTGAAATCCGTCCTCCATTATTCGCAAAGTATAACAAACAACGGAACTTTCAAGTTCTTCGATTACGGGAAAAAAGGGAACAGAGTTGCCTACGATCAGGATACTGCGCCGGACTATCCTATCCACAAGATGAATTCCTCGTTCATGCTGTTCGTTGGTGAAAATGATTTTTTGGCCAATGTTAAGGTTAATTCTTCAATCTCAACAACTTCAACAATTTTATTATACTTTCTTCTTTTTCATTGCTTACAGGACAACACAAACTTCTACAACGCGATTCCACCTACTAGCACGAAGCTAGGATTACATAAACTGAAGGGATTCAATCATGCCCACTTCATGTACGGAAAAGATCTCGACGAACTTATAAACACGCCGGTGCTTAACGAAATCAACAAATTGTATTCTACACAATAAATTACTCCTTTTGTTCTAAGAATTAAATAAACTTTGTAGAAATACACATTAATAACCTTTTAATTCATAATTCGCAATAATTTCATATTTGAAATACTTCAAAGTATGTTTGATACATGCAACCCAATATACATGGACTAAAAAGTACTTCTAATAATTTTTTTCCATCCATTTCTAAAGAATACAAAAATCAATATGTTAATATAAATAAAAAATATGGTCAAAAATAACAGCTTTACTAATTTAACTTCTCTTTCCTAATTTTCTCCTCACGCGAACTTAAATGGTTCTTAACTACTTAAACATAGTCTAATCTAATGCTCGTGTTATTCACACAAAATAATAATAATAATGTTATTTCAACAAGTTCTTTTCTTATGGAAAAGTTTCAACCATAAATTGTAGCACACTCAAAAACAATAACAGTTCTTCCAAAGGACGATATTAAATGTATATTAAATATAAACTAATAATGTGTAAAAAAAAAAACTAAATAATGAATTCTTATAAACAAAGCAATTACATTTGGTAGCTCAGTGCGAGTGTAGCAAACTTTGAACGAACACGTACAGTTTAGAAGATGAGAAATCTGGGTGCGATTTGTTTCGTCGCGTTTCTACTCCGTTTCGGTTTCGCTCAACGCCCAAATGTCTGCAGAAATTTCGTGGATTACATCACCTTGAATCCGAAGAACTGCTGGTACAATCCTCTGGTAGATGCCGACGCTGTAAGAATCCTAAAATAAACGAGTGGTTTCAGATGATGTTGTTTTCGATTTTCTTTTTAGGAAGATTTAATCGTGAAGAATGGATACAGCTTCGAGAAATACGAGCCGGTAACTGAAGATGGGTACATCTTGACGATGTACAGAATCCCAAGGAGGAATCCTAAAGGTATCGTGTTCCTGCAGCATCCTGCAACAGCCTCCTGCACAGGATGGATTGATAAAGGCAATAGTTCTTTAGGTAATATTACAATTCTTCATAATTTAAGAGTATCTTCTGATGCAACAAGAAGAAAATCTTCATTAGACATAAATCTAAATATAGAATATGTGTCAACAGTAATTACAATTTATTTCTCTTCATGAACTATTATAAAACAAAATAGAATATTTATTGAACGGCTAGCAGGAAAATAGTCTCAAACGTAATTGCAGCATCAATGGATAGCTATAATTGTGTAAACGATTATAGCCCGTAATTATCCAATTCAATTATATGATGTAATTAGTTCTTCGACCGCATCGCATCCCGTGCCCTTTATGGCTCATGAATCTAAATCTGAGCTACATTCCTGATTCATTTCAGAAAATCTAAATCTACTTGATCCAAAATAAATACATTTTTACATCAATAATTGATTAAATTTTAAATTACTTTTATAATTAATATGTTTACTTAAAAATGCGTTTGAATCTTTCCTCAAACAATTATAGTTAATTTAATAAACACGACATCCTTATTGAAGGACACGCTAAATACAGTTGCGGTATAGGCAACTTAATGTGCATGGATCAATATTACATTTCTTAAATTGTTGCAGGATTCATTTTGTGGAACGCAGGATACGATGTTTGGTTGGGAAACTTTAGGGGAAACTATTACTCGAGGCATCACGTGAATTTGTACCCAAACGAGTACAAATTCTGGAACTACTCGTTAGATATTTCAAATAAAAATATGATCATTGTTTTTATTAATTAAAACATATTTCCAGATTTCACGAATTAGGAGTCATAGATATTCCAACCATGCTTAAAGTCGTAGTAGATGTGACCAATGCGAAACCCAAAGGGATTTCCTTCGTCGGTTACTCCATGGCAAGCACGAGCGCTTTGATCTACGCTTCAACATTTCCCGAAGAATCCATGAATCTGTTGAACGTGATGATCCTGATGGCACCTGCAGCTTACATGAATAACGCTCATTTTATGCTCAAACACTTGAGCAGATTCACGAAAGATCTTGAGGTAAATGTCACGCTTTTTGCTAGTTCGTTAATTATAGTTTTTCGATTTAGATAATCGCAGATCGTATTCAATTGGGGGAAATCATACCGAAAAATAGAGTGACTGGGAGCATACAAACACCTTGCAAAACTATGCCACTTATGTTCTTTTGCCATATAATGGATATGGTAACATTTGGAAATACAGAACGCTCTTTGGAAGCCGTAATAATTTGTAAAGTCAAAACTACAAGATATTTATTGATCGCTTAATTTTTCAGGAATATTTTCCTATTAGGAATTCGCAGAATCCTGCTGGGCTTTCAGTGAAATGCTACTTTCATTACCTATACTTGATCAACTCCGGGAAATTTCAGAAGTACGATTACGGTGTTAATGGTAACATGAAGTTGTACGGTAGTTCAACTCCACCAGACTATGATATTTCAAAGATCAAATGTCCTGTACACGTTATGTATGCAGAATTAGATCAAGCAGTTCCAGCTAAAGTATATTAAAACTTACATTTACATAACTGAAAATTACTAAAATTAACTTTTCATTTTCAGGACGTGCTAACTCTGCTGAAAATGTTGCCTGAACGCACGAAGATCTACGGAAGCACCTTCATTCCGGACTACTCCCACATAGGTTTCTTCTACGGCGTTGACGTCGTTAATCTGGTCTATAAACCAGTTCTAAAATTAATCAATCATATTTTTGACAACCTAAATAATTAGATACATTTAAGTTATGACATTTAGTATATGGAATATCTCAGCTATCAAATGCATCTGTTTGAAGGCACAATTATAGTTAAATAATAGTTATTAAATAAACAATAAATTCGTTCACGACTTTTCGTTATATAATGTCAAGTTATGATTGCAAAATACGAAGTAATTAGAGCTTGTTGCACCAGAGAAAATCGATGGAACTAATTTAAACGCTTTAATAATTCACGAATCGAATGTCGAAGTTCGTAACGAAACGCGTTACGAAATAAATTCGGAAACATGTCCAAATTTGTTCTTGATAGTTGTGAACTGAAAATCAATTTATTTTTGTACCAAAACATACCAATATTAGTAAATAAATAATGTTATATACATACATCTGAAGATTTGTTACTGCACATGTTTTATTTTGAATTGCAACAACAGATGTCGACATAATTACGATAGTTGATTGAATGGTGCATCGTTATAAGAGATACACTTAATTAAGACAAAATTAATGACACACCTGCACGCATGGTATTAGCATGAAATAACGTAGATGAACGCAAACTGTAATTAAGGATTACGACTGATAATTATCTGCACAGATTGCATTTGGAAGCTGTAATTTATTAAAAATTAATTAAAATATTCAACAGAAAACACTGATTTTCATAGCAACTATAGATAATAGATCCAACATATCATATAATTCGCACATAATCAACATATAATTAACAAATAAAAAATCATTTTTTAAATTTTATTGGTTTTATCGAAAACTATAATACATAGAATGAATCAAAAAGATGCATATGAAAGCTGAATGTTTGGGGAATGTAGCAAGTATTCATATATTACTTTGGTTTTATCCGTTTGGCTGTAATTCGCATTCAATGTTGAAAAAATTCTCGAAAAAGCAGTGTTTTCACATT
>NW_017096589.1:0-13299 GCF_001412225.1 Nicrophorus vespilloides
TATCTGCTCACGCAGGTGTTCATTTAAAATGCAGGTGTTCAATAAAAACGCAGGTGTTCATTCTAAACGCAGGTGTTTATTCTAAACGCAGGTGTTCAATCAAAACGTAGATGTTTAGGCAGGTGTACAATGAAAACTTATCTGATCACGCAACTGTTCATTTATAACACAGGTGTTCATTTAAAACGCAGGTGTTCAATTAAAACGCACATGGTTCACAAATATTCAATTTTATACTTCTACTGATTACAGCTGTTTAAAATTTGGCTTTTAAATCAAGATTTTTTATATTACACATTGAGTACTATTCATTTGAAAGCCTGTTATCAACAATATAATGTAACATATCCATTTGCACACTATAAAATTTTTTAGTTTTATCATTGATGCATTAGGCTAATCGCATTTCTACTGAAAATGTATATTAATATTTTTTGATAAATAATACATTCTTATCACTAATACTAATAATTATTATAGCAATATATCAATTGAGTAAATTTCAGTAAATCCTAAAACAATAAAAATCAAGACTCTTTTTGTGCTGTGCATTTTTATACTGATTTAAATTCTAGTTGTTTACATACAATTACTTTATTTTTGTTTCCAACTTATTTTATAGCATATTTTAAATAAATTATAATAACAATACTAATTATCTGTTAGCTCAAAGTACACCATTTCCATGAGATATATATATTACAGGTGTTCACGCAGGTATTCAATAAAAACGCAGGTGTTTAATCAAAATGTAGGTGTTTACGCAGGTAAACGTATCTGCTCACGCAGGTGTTCATTTAAAATGCAGGTGTTCAATAATAACGCAGGTGTTCAATCAAAACGTAGATGTTTACGCAGGTGTACAATGAAAACTTATCTGATCACACAGGTGTTCATTTTAAACGCAGGTGTTCAATTAAAACGCACATGATTGGCAAATATTCAATTTCATACTGAAAATGTATATTCATATTTTTTGACAAATAATACATTCTTATAACTAATACTAATCATTAGTATAGCAATATATTAGTGCGGATTCGCATTCCAATTGAGTAAATTACAGGAAACAATAAAAATCGAGTCTCTTTTTGTACTGATTTAAATTCCTCGATTAGTCCGGTTTCGAATACTGACCGAACGGATTATTGTTGCATTAAGACGTCCAATGTGTCAAAAGTCTTGCTGTGGAATATTTCTTAATGAACGTAAAAAATCAATTAAGAATATAAAGTGTAAACATGTTTTTCTTTGACTAATCCAGACTGTAGAAATTTTTCATTTTAAATTACCTGAAAATGTCGAGTAAAGAATTTGTGCTTGGAATAATCATAAATTTTGAACAACAATTTTGTTTCACTGTAAATTAAAAAAAATAAGAAACAACGTTGATTCATCACTGTTATTAATAAAAATGTTTGAGTCGCAATATTAAGTATCCGTTTAAAGAGAGCATAATTAATCAATAATTTATAATTAATTAAAGGTCGCAGCAGCGATTGCAATGATTAATTGAAAAATTCGAAAGGGACGCGTATCGTCGAAGTTTAATCATTCACAATGTACATCATCTTGAAATATTGATTGTAAAATCGATGAAACGGGCAGCACCGTTAATGAAAACATAAATCTTAGCTCATTTTTCCCCCATTCGAATAAATACGCCAAGGGAATCGAACATTGCTATCAGACGAGTTATAAATCTCGATAAAAATTCTTACATTATGCTTGCTTCTTTTACTTGTTTCGCTTCGCAGATTGTTTTCCAATCAAACTTTAAATTGTAAAAAAAAAAATGGTATGTATGTAGAAGTTTGGTCCCAAAGCAGTGAATCGTACCGGAGGATCATTTCATTGCGCACACACGAAAATCCAATCGATAATTGCTTAGTTACTGAATTAAATAAAATGGAAATTGCATGGGTTTCTGTTAGTGGCCATTTCCGAATAAAAACCAATCGCAGATTTCTGATTTCATTTTTTATATTGCACGGATTTTTTTTTAATCACAAAATTTATGTAGAACTTTCAATTTTTATATTTAATAACTTACTTTTATGAACTTACTATTATATTTGAACTATTGCATAGGAAATTATTAATGGCAATCGATGGAAACTTTCCTATTACGGTAATAATTTATCAATTTGTGTTCCACAATATTATATAATCAAGATAGTGCTTTGTCCCTATTTTGAAATAATCTAGTGTTGAAATGATTAGTCGATCAACGAATGAAGTAAAGTATATTTTTGACCTACATTATTTTACAAGTAATTACTTTATTTTTGTTTCAAAATAAATTCAAAATACAATTAAAAAGTATGTCTTTACACAGGTGTTCATTTAAAACGCAGGTGTTCTTTCAAAACATAGATCTTTACGCAGGTGTACAATGAAAACTTATCTGCTCACGCAGGTGTTCATTTAAAACGCAGGTGTTCAATTAAAACGCAGGTGTTCAATTAAAACGCAGATGATTCGCAAATATTCAATTTTATACTTCTACTGATTACAGCTGTTTAAAATTTGGCTTTTAAATCAAGATTTTTTTGAAATTTATAAATAATATTACTATAGTATTTAGTATATAATATTATTTATAATATATGTAAAGAAGATAAGATAAATTTAATATTAAATATACATATTACAGAATAAAATGAAAATCAATATAATTTTATCATCCTTTTATACTTCATTGTACACATGGGAACATACCCAATACAAAAGAATGTTAAATGGAAGTTTTTTTTCAGTTTTAATTTCCTTTATTAGATTGTTAATTAAGTTACATTGTATTATTATTATTAGATTTGTGGCCTTTTGTGAGCTATTGCTCTTTGTGCCGTTAAATGGAAGGCATGGTATAATAATATATAAGTGTAAGAATATTTTTATAAATTGAAAAATAATATGTGTATTACAGTTTTTATAAAACTATGTATTAACATATTAAAAAAAAAACGTGATAAAAGAGTAGATCAAAACCTAATGGTGTTTGTAACTCCGAAAAAAGGTGCTCTGTAATTTATTATTTTATTTGAATCCGGTACACTTGTCGGAGCGTCCATTTTTCATCGTCGGACTGCATAGAAATATGCGGCGTTATAAATTATTTATAGAAATATTTTATTCACGTTGCACTTCTGTATGTGCACATTGTATGTTGGTTATGTACAGAGGAATGAGAAGCAGCTAGGAGGAAGCAAAAGAAAAAAATATGGAAGAGACGTACCAATAAATTTTATAACTAAACTTTATGCATGCAGGGATAAAAGTTTCGTCAAAAGTTTAATAATTTCTTTAGCGTATTATCTCCTCTTCCTTTCCATTTTTTTTTCTTTCTTCCAGGTGAGCTATCCCGTGTCTCGTCGCTGAGATGGAGACATTTTAGCGAGCAAGTTTATTTTATTTTTCTAGTGAAGTTGAATTCGCGAAACGGAAATAGGAAATCTTATGTTGCTCTGCACGATTTTCAAAAGTTTTTCCATGCAATTTAAAGATTATTGCCACACCTTTTACTCGTAATTCAACAGCAGTTGCAAGCTCATCTAAAATACATTAGATTCATTGAAGAAAATGATTAATGTTTTATATTCTTTCTAATTAACAGAATTGTAATTTGTATCTGTTAGTTAAAGTTCATTTTGGTAAATAATATTAGAAAACTTTTGTGGTCACTTAGATTTCAAAAATAATAATTATATAAGACAACATATTTATAAATGTTTTTGTTCGCAATGACATCTATAGTGATGAATGAGTAAGTTTTAAGTAGTTCAGACCATTATAAATGAACAATAAAGCTTTGTCCATTTGCTTTGCCCGGTATATGTAATCCCAAGTTATTTTATGTTTCATCCACAGTAAATTTCGGGCTAATCTCATTTAATGCTTATTTCATTCTATAATATATGAAACTAACAGCAGAAAACTGTACATACGACCATTATACAACTAGAACAATACATAATTCTTATAAATATAAAAATTTCACGAAGATAATTCAGTTTAAAATATAATGTTTTTCTTTAAATAAATCTAATGGAATATAGAAATGGACAAATTTAACTTATTTTCTCAATCCTAACGTAGATTAAATTAAATTGAGTTTGGATTCTTTTGTAAACTGGATATTCCAGGTAATTGGGTTTTCAGGATGAAAAAACAAAGCTCAAGAAAACGTATCAAGTAGTAATTTAAGATTAATGTAATAGTGTTTTCGATGTTATTTTGATTCGTGATTCGAATACGATATGAAACGTGAATGATATAGATGTGGATGTAGACGTGAATGATATAGAAATGAACAAATTTAACTTATTTATAAGTAGCGTAGCTAGAAAAATCAGGCCCTTTCGCAAACATCATTTGGGGCTCTGATAGGCTGATAGTCATGGACTCTAGGCACCAGATAAGTAGATGATGACGTAGGGGAAATGGTTTAATCTGTATTTTAACAATTTAACAATAAAATAAGTATTCTTGAATTATCGTTGATAAGTAGATGATGACAGGGTCTAAAGTCAAGGACCCACACACGTGGGCCCTTCAGCATATCAGACTCTTGCTATGTAGTAGTGATTATATGTACATGAAATGAAAGGTACTTTTAGTGTTAAATAACATAAATTTATACCGCAATATCTTTATTATATAAAATATAATAATCTAGACGTTTTTTTTTATATAAAAATCTTCTAGTATATTAAGTCGTTCCATGTACTATGTAATATCTCGCAGAACTCTGAAATTAATTGGCTTGAAATGATTTTCTCTGAAGTGATGAAGATTTCCTACCAGCAGGTCATTCTCCAGTCGAGTTCTCCATCCAATCTAATTTGTGCAATTATATGTAACATGATTTGCATTTCCTACTTCACCGCATTTGAAGGATTACATACTACAGGTCAAATATATATTAATGATCATGTCTTTAAAATCCGATAGAATTACCATTACCAAACTCAATATTATGAAGATTTTACGATTTCATAGCAATTTCTGATATGAATTGATGAAAATCTAGGTATAAACATATTACTTCTAAAATAGATAATAGAATAGAATAATAAATATCTTATGAGGAATGGGAAACTATTCGAAAACTCGGAAAGTACAGGAAGACTTATGTAGAGTTTGGCAGTTTGCCTGCCTATATAAGCGTTATAATTAAGAGTAAGTGAGGTGTGAAGCGAACATTGGGTTCAGTCTCGGAGGATCTCATTTCGTTGGGCATTTCCCCACCCTCAGATATATACTATATATACTAAATATATATATATATAGGAGATAAATGGCGGAGAGGCTTGTAGATTGCAGGGAGCTAGCATTTATTCCTGGAGCCTTGGGCGAATGTTCGACCGCAAGGAGTTATGGACGAAAGTTGGCGTGGAATGGGGGGAACACTAATTACATCCCTTCGCTATTGTTTCCTCGCATTTTCCTTTTCTTTTTATTACAGAATATTCCCAACGATTTGCTAAGGAAGCTTGAGAGAACTCCTCACAACTATAATGTTTCATCAAATAATACACCAGATAAACATTAGCACCCTTACATACTTTCATTAAATGAGATTTTTTTATTCTTTTACAAGTCTTTCATAAAAAAGATATAATTGTAATAAAATGTGTTTTGATTAGACAATTTGTGCAAATAATTAGATATATATTCAATAATTGATTACTAATATATGTTTATTAGTTTTAACATCGTTCATATTAATTATTAGTTCGAAGACAAATTAAATTTAATCTCATTGAACGTAATATTATTATTTCGCAAAGGTTTTCTCAATCCAAACGTAGATTAAATTAAATCGCTGAGTTTGGATTCTTTCGTAAACTGGATATTCCACGTAATTGGGTTTTCAGGATGAAAAAACAATGCTCAAGAAGACGTATCAAGTAGTAATTTATGATTTATGTAATAGTGTTTTCGATGTTATTTTGATTCGTGGATTTATTTTCAATGGAAATATCATCCATATTTCAGCAACAAACAAACTCGTTTTCGGACCGTCCACAGGGATTGTAGGTAACTGACTTCTTCCGTAGTTATTTAGAGACTGTGGCTGTTTACTTTACAAGCTTTGTTTGCTAATTTGTTACATGGCGCAGCCAGAGCTCTGGCTGCGTCTAATATTCATTAGCCACTGCAACACATTGTGAATCCTTAAGAACCAAAAGCTCTGTGTGCAAAAGGTTAAAAGCCAACAACAGTTGTTTGAAACTACTGTAGGTGAAAGGTCAATAGATATGCTGTAGTCAATCTTGAGTATCGCATATTACTTCTGACATCTGTTTGAGAAGTCGGTTTACTACTAGAAAGTAAAATTTAAACTCGAAAAACTATTAAGTAACTTTGAATGAATATTACTTCTTTATAAGGAATTATTAGTATTGTATTTGTATGAAAGATTTACCATGGGACACACCCAGTATACGTCTATAACACGAGCTCCGCTCTAGTAATACTACCAACCCTTCTTTGATACTTAGTACGTGTACATATAATTACCGACTCTAATTACTCAGCAAACAATAATCGTGTAAAGCCGCAGCAATTTTTCAATAGGACTAAATCCGAAGCGCCAACGTAATGTCATCATATATATGCGAAATTGAAACTTATATATCATTGCGTCGAGAATTCATAGCCCGGTATTTCCATGAATAAGAATCGTTTCGCTTCATCTTTTTTTTTTATTTTCAATCCTTTTGTAATTGCCCGCTGCAGCATTTTGGGATGTGCCGTTTTCACGTACAGCCAGCAAAAGGTTGCTCGTTATATATACCTTTACATAAGATATATTGCCCTCTTCCGCTAACGTCTATATCCATATGCTGCATCAATATTGGCTTTATTTCCAGCATATGGTATTTGTTTCAAAGCTTTATCAGCATCCGTGTACATAAAACACCAAAGCCTGTCTGGGATAGGGATAGGGTTTGCAGCCTAAGCACATTTTACTTTATTTTATTAATCTAAGTTACTGCCGCCTGCGCGCAATCAAAGGCTACCATCTAATCTTAAATATATGGCGGCAGCAACAGAAATAAAAATATATTATTTTTATGTGCAAAATCAGCTGAAATAAATAATTAAAATGAGACTCGCACCTCTCTCATATATTTCGTAATAAACGTAAATTTTCTTTTAAGCCTAAGTGGGAAATGGAAGTTTGCTACAAGCTAGACCTGCCTTAACGTTATTCGCAATAAGAACATCGCCAGCAATTTATATCCTCCTCTTCTATTAATAATTTGTCTGCTCCCTCTTTTTCAGAGGCCATGCATGCTGCTGCTGCTGGTGGTGGTGGTACAAAGAGGGATTTTTGGGGAGTTTTCGCCGTGCTGCATAATTTATAACTGGGATTATCTCGCAAGATCACTAATTTGCTTTCTCGCCGCGATTAAGCTTAGTGCTTTGTTTATGAGGTTTTTCGAAACGAACGTTTTTACGTTTTCTTTTATTTTTCTTCTCTGTTTGTTCCTCTCTGCCAATCTTTTATATAATTTAATTAAATGAATACCCGTATAGGAAGGAATCCCCATTATTTTTGGTTCGAAAATGAAACTTCGGACGGAAGTTTAAATGAGTTCCGATTCCGAACTCTATCCCTTCATTAAACTGTAATGGATTTTAAAATCTATTATTACTCCGATCGAACTATAATTGTACAGCAAGAAAACAACTTTCTACATTTCCAAACATGTAATGCTGGCTAATAAGAACTGTCATTGCATTACATCAAGGATTAAACGTTATACTTTCAACATTGATTTCCAACAAAACTCAAGAACACCAAAAAATGCAAGTTTCTAAGCTTAATCTAACTTTAAATTAGAAATCATCTCCTAGTACAAATTATCAACAAATTTGTTTATATTGTAATTTAAGGTTTACAAGAAACAAAATTATTTGTAAAGTTACTAATTTCTAAATTGTAACTAAGTTCTAACTAATTCATACATTAACTATAATAGTTTTATAAACAAATCAAATTTAAAAAAAAAATTAAATTTAGTTATTTTATTAATTAGACTTAGCTTCGATATTTCATAATTAATGTATCAATACTCGAGTTAAACATGATTAAATTTATATTATAAATGTGTTTACGTAATGAAATATGTATGATTATTATTTGTAATTGTGATCTAGATAATAATAATTAATTTATAGCGATGTAAATTGAATTGTTTTACCATTATGTAAATTAATATACACTTATTCAAACGAGTCCAGAAGATGCATTAATTTTTGTTTGTTTTAGTAATTAATATTGCAGATCCGCGTTATTCGACCTTTTGTTTTCACGGTGCAATTCCATTGTCTGGAATAGATGTTTGGTCGGAATAGTGAGACATTAAGAGTGAGATCGCTTACTTAATTCGGCCGTAAACGTGTTTAGGGCATTGTAAATAATATATATGCGTTTCCTTTGTATTGCCTGCGAAACAACTGAATTCCTAGACGTAAACGTACATTTTCATTTGTTATATAACGTAATTCTTCGCATGTCTCTTTATTGTTTGTAATTTCCAGGTTAATGTATACAATTTTAAATTAGATTTTTAGAGATAAACAATCCAATTTGTCAAGTTAAGAAAGTATACTGGATTTTTAATTAATTATATAATAATTATTATATTAAATTAATAATTTTGAGTATCCGTCGCCGACTTGATCGTCGCCCACTTGTTCGTCGCCGAGCTGTTGCGTAACCTAAATTATGACTATGGTCCCAAAAAGTCTCGTGTGGCCTAGTCTAATACGGCCCTGGTTATACATAGGTATAAGTATATAAGTTTTGCTTCAACATGGTTTGTGAATTGGCAATAAATAAATTAAAAATCACAATTAGACTACTATAATTTAGATTTCTGTCTTCAAGATGATGATTTGATCAACTACTTTATTTAATGTTCTGTTGAAATAGTAAAACTCAGAGAATTCAGTTGATCACCCGGTGTACGTGCGTATGTATCGACCCAGGTGAGGACATGCATTTTTAACGGTGGGACCCTGAAAAGCTGGTGGATTTATACGCTCTGGTCTTAACTAAAAGTAAGTATACACTCCCGTACGAGCTCTGATTATATCTTGGGGAACACTTATGTTGTTCATTTATAAAATATTGCGGTGGTTATGAGCGCATCGCAAGGACTACGTTGGTAACGGTGTCGACCTGCTGCTGGAGGACAGAAGGCATCATCATCGCAGGCCGCGTTTTATATTACCCAGTTTCAGTTATCCTTTTTGCAGGAACTGGATGCAGGTTATACAAGTATAATAAGCTCACGACGAAATCCAACGGCCCAGGAGATAGCAACCGCACACCAAAAACCCCTTTCATTCCATGCCTTTTATCGCATTTACAACGCCTTTCCAACGAGTATTAACAGATTACTCGACACCGTTGCCTCATATGTCGACATACCGCAAATAAAAAACAAAATATACAATTTTGTTTCAGATGTCATGGTTTTTGCATCATCCATCATTCAATGATACTTTTTTAATCACACATTTCAACAATTCATTCAAAAATAAATAAAGTCTATACATCACGTTCACAAATCAATGAAATATGAATAATAATAATATCTATAATATTGTATCGTTGTTATATAAATATAATTTTTAATGTTTTTAGATTTAAATAAACTAAATCAATTTACCATATATTTATATTAAGTTAAAAGTTTATATAGCTAAATTTTGGTCAACAACATTATTTATACATTATAACAAATAATTTGGTATATTTAAATAAATACGAGCATGTGCGTTTTTTACACAAAATCGTGGTTTATTTTAATCATTTTCCTATTTACAAGTTATGCGTTATAAATTATGGTCGCTGCATATTTCCAATAATATAGAGCACTATATGGAAAACAAATCATTCAATCTAAATATGTATATAGTAAATTCATGTGCATAGTGCAGTTCATAAAATGAATAGGTTTTGCTTAACCTGTTCATAATTCATTCATTAATTCATTCATTCATTCATTAATATTGTAAATTATTTAGTTATTGCTTCATATATTCTCACTTCTTGTAAACATCGAAACAAAGATTTTTTTTTTATCTGAAAACCTAATTTAATATTGATCCTACAAATTGCATTTTTAATAACAATATAAATTAATACATTTTTATTTAAGTTATTGGATGAAGTTTATTTGAAATGTTCATTATGTGTTAGGTCAAGTGAAGATGAATTCAGTTTCTATTCATCATGAATTAATACTTAATAATCATAAACAAATTATTTCTCTGTCTTTTAATTACAAAATTTATTGGTAGAATACGAGATGTATTTTCATATCTATTTATGTAAACATTTCCATAAATTTTCAATTTATATTTAATAAATCTGTTTATGCTGGACTGAAACACATAAAATTATATTTAAGACATATAAGCGTAGTTAAATATTATTGATTTTCACTCTGCGTCCATAATAAAATTGAATATTAAACTGGTTATAGCATTTAAAGTGAACTATTGGAAACTGGAATTGTTTGGTATTTGAAATGAACGGAGTGAATGAATATATATATATACTGAATGCATTTAAAGGGAATATATGAGGCTTCTTGACATATTAAAGATTAGTGTTATGGCTATTGGATTTCAGCCAGAACGAACTAAATTTTCAAGCAAATGATAATGTTACGGTCGCTCGTATATATTAAAACACATACACGATTTTAATGCCACCTATGGACGGTGCCTTTAATTGCATTAAATTTCGCAATGCGGCCATGTCCTCCTCTCCACTATTATTCTTTTGGTGTCTTGCAAATCTACAGCTTTTGTGGGTCTCACGTATAAATTTTAATTCGACACGTTCATCCGGTTAACTTACGAGATACTGTGCTTCTACTATCCAACAAAAACTTGGCGTTACGTAATCAAATAAAACTACGAGCAAGCCGGATAATAAAAAAATATCAAATTTCGAGTTCACATAACATATTGCAATGTTTTTTTTTTGGATTATATCGTTTTGGGCGGAGAATAATTCTTGGGTCTCTTAAAATTTAAAATGTTACCTCTGGAGGAGGGCCTAAGTGAGATAAATAAGAACGTTAGAACGTTAGGTTGGGTAATGGAGGGATATATGTTAAAAGGCCATTGGGGTTGCGGGAGAGAAAAAAAAAGTTTTACGTATGAGAAATGGCGTGAATTCAAGTATCACCGAAAGTTCTGGGACGAAAGTCGCACATGATGATAACTGCCCCCTTGGATTTTTTTTATGTCTGTGTATATATATCAAAACCCATATGTAAATATGATAAAATGGAAGTTCCTGTCTTAAAAGAAGAAAAAGAAGAAAAAACTAAGAATAACGTACGCTGAACGAAGAAAGATTTTCCCCTTTAAATTACTCTAAAATTTTATTAAAGTTTTTTTTTAAATTATTGTAATTACTTCCAGAGAGTTATGGCTCGAATAATTTTTCTTTGCGAAAAGGACTAGCGACTAGCTCGGACTATGACTTTAAGCCTGACTCTTTAGCACTCTCTTTAGGACTCTCTTGTAACTTGTAGCGATACTAGGACTATTCTTTAGTATTACATAAACATCCTGTTATATAGTAGTGAATTAGCATAGTGGGAGTACAATATTTGATAAGGGAAGATAGTAACTAACTTTCCCTAATATTAAGTAGCACTAATAAATAAGTGATTAGCAGATGTATATATTAGAGGTCATTATTGATTGGACTTTGATTTGTGCACAACATGGTGATTAACAATATTGATTAAGAATAGTCGTTACATAATGATTAGTTATGGGATCTTCCTAAGTAGTATTTGTTCTAAGTCTTAATACTTACATACATAAACATGTATAAAATAATAAGGCCTACATAATATAAACAATAACGGTTATACATAACAATATTCGCGATATGAAAGAACTACAGCACGAATAAACATAACAAACAATTAGAAATTTATATATTTTTACATTAATTATGTTCAGGTTCGCTAATTAGTGGACGTTCGAAATTTGCAAACGCGTTCGTTTGTTGCAATACCATTTTTGCATAACGCTGGGTGCGCCGAATGCGCTGTACTCGGATGCAGAGTAATTAAATTGTGGCATATGGAAATTATAACAAAACAGAATGGCCCTTGGAAAATTAACATCCGGTTCTATTCTTCAGTGGCTTTTCCAATTTTCACAATTTGACTAATTACTTCGACCGTTAAATTTTTGTTTTACAAATGAGCGCAAACAAACGCATGCAACTAGAAACACAAACTTGATATTTTTTTAGATTAATTGACAAGAACTGTCATTGTCATACAGATATTTTCTAAAGATATTGAGTAATTGGTTGAATGCTGCATTTGGAATAAAGTGGAAATAGGCTTGAAAATATTTAAAAGTTCGTATTTAAGTTTAGTTTCTATTTTTCTATGTAAAAACATGCGTCTTAATGTATATAAATTGTTTCTATATATAAATTTCAATTACAAATTTTGTGTGTAGGTTGCTGGTATTGTGTTAGTAACTGACTCCTTGTTCTGCATTAGACATAAATCAAGATATATTCCTAAACTCTACACACAATAATTGCCCCTCCGCTTCCAAATGGCTTTAATATTCAACTGAATCATCATATCGGGAATTGAGTAATCATCATTATTAGAGCGACGTTATGCAAGGAACGATTATACGCTGCTGCATCCGTGACTCCTCTACATAGGCAATCTCTTCCTCTGCCACACATGCTGCAAATGTCACCTTCACTTGTCTATTCAAATTGCCGCCTTGTAAATTCCGAAGGCCATTTGTAATTGAAATCACACCACCCATTTACGACTTGCATATGTTTCGAAATTACTTCAAAAACAAATTATTACTTTGACTTAATTTCTTGATCCAATTAACAACAACATCAATATTAACTATTTCCATTTAAATATTACATACAAAGATTCAGTTTTAAAAGAACAATGCTCAAAATTTATAGCTAGAAGACATTGTTCCTAATCAAAGCTATTAGTATAGTCAATATAGTTGTGTCTAATCATGAGTATTATTAATTGATTAAGCTTGCATAATTGCACAGAATACGATACAAACAATATAGTACAAATAGATAGATTGCATAAAGTATTATTTAACGACTTCAATCAGTGTTATAATAAAAATAAATAAACTTAAATAATCCTTCATACTTTAAATGTAGACTGCAGCCGTATTTTCACTTTCCAACGCGTACATTTCTTTCGTCCTCCTTTTAATTTAATTCCGCAG
>NW_017096590.1:0-52460 GCF_001412225.1 Nicrophorus vespilloides
AAAGAACTTTAGTGATCGATGGTTGTTCACATGTTCCATTGGTGTTTGCCCGAAGTGAAATGTAAAGTTCAGAGAAAGGTTTTCCATCCAAAGAAATAGAAAAAGGAAGCAATGGAGCATGTCGTTCATTAAGTTTTCATTCAGAACAATGTAGCACATAAACAGTAAATCCAATAAAAACCTTCAAATTTAACTTGCGACAGTAGCTGTCAGTGTGACAGCTGTCACACTGACAGTTCGCTCACTCACACAAGCGTAAATTTCAAAATTTCAAATTGCAACCAATCAGGAACGAGCGATGCTTGGAGCTCAGATACCTCCTCGCTACTCCTGTGCTCCTGGTGCAAATCCAAATTTTCTGGCATTTTCGAGAGAATCAAGTGTTTGGGGGGGGGGGCGACTTGCGTTTTTATTCGCAAAAACCGCCAACTCATTAAAGCTTAATAACTTTCTTATTAATTGACCAAAACTAACGTACTTTATAGCAAACGAAAGCGAAAGAATTATTCTTTAATACAGTAAATTAAAATTTTCTAATACATATGACATAACCATTTATTTAAGTATTTTTTTCAATTTGCTGCAACACCTTCACGTGCTTTTAAATAATTCGATTACCACTCGTGATAATTAAACAATCGAATACGCAAATCAAAGACAAAACTACAAACTTTCCAATGAGCTAACTGTCGGTATTGTGGTTTGGTCAGTCCATCTACTATACATTATCAAAATTAAACATTTCAATTTCATTCTCAATTCAGTTTGGCGAGATAATAATTATATCATCGACCACACAATTTAAAGCTTCTTCGTGCTGTGTGTAGTAAACTAAAGTTAATACAAAACTGGTACTTAATTTATAAAATATATACTGGTTGGTATATTATTTGAAGTTTTATAAATAATTTTAATATTTTATTTAATTGCATGAATTGTTTGCTTTTCAATAAAAAAATTAGTTCTTATCGAAGTAATTCATATTGGATAAGATATGCCTTTTTTCTTGATTGAAGTAGAAAAAGGGATTGTGAAGAGAGTAAAATTTAAAATTGTAAGGATTAAGAGCAGAGATATTTTTATGTGGAGTGTAAATATTAGTGGAGGACCGAACCGGGGGGGGGGGGGTCATTAAGCCGGCGGCGAGGATTTTTAATGCAGCAATAAGCAGATTTTAATGTAACGATAATAGGTCTGGAACGGAACGGGGTTAAGAGGGATACTTGTTTTAACAGTCGGTTGGACAAGAGCCAGGTGTTTGCATTTATTATTACTGGATGCACATGCAGTTACTTTCGGCTCCAGAACACCCGGACAATCCAGCCAACAACAAGCCAGACAGACTAGATACTATTATTGCGACAAATGAATGTAAGGAATCGATCCACGAGGATGCTGCTGCTGGTGGTTTTCAGAATCGAATTTAAAGGAATTTAATTACGACCACGCGAAGAAGGCGGAGGAGGCGTCGCAGGAACGTAACTGTCCTTGTTTTTCCGGCTCAGGTGATGAAACATCATCCGAAGATAGGGAGAAGGAATTAACGGACCCGTTTTCAATCAGTTGCTCAAACATCAATTAAACATTCTGTTAATCAATATTTGAACAATGCGTACTACCCTTCATTAAGATTTAACTTTACTCGAGACGACGGGGATAAGGATAAAAGTTAGCAGAATATCCGGTATACTCCTTTCCCCCCTTTGATGTAGTAGTACTACACAGCCCCGGCTTCCAGATTGTAGCTGGCGATTGCTATATAAGTAATAGTCGTGTAGGTAATTGCGGTCGAAGAGTTTGAAGAATGATGGCTTCATTCCATATTGGTCTCCTCGGTTCGTGGTTTAATTTGCGACATTATTTCGCGTTTGCGTGCGCTCCGGCAGTTTCGACATTACAACATCACTTACTCTAATTACTAATTACTGTGAGTTGTTAGCCAGTATTTGTGTGTGTGTGTGTGTCTGTACGTCTAAGTGGCCCCCAAAGACGGCACAAAATAATCGTCCATTCACTTGTATTGGTCTACAACGAATCAACCTACTCAATGGGACCTAATTGAAATGATTCCCATACTTTATTTTTTGCATTATTCTCGTTTCACTTTTTCTCGAATTATTATAAAAAAATTACTTAATTTCATATAATCTGTTGTAAAATCCATTACAAGATTATTACATTTGCTTAAGAAACTAGTAAAGCGACATTAAACAAGAAAAGTTTACTAACATTGGCCAATATATATACTAAATTCTTCAACTGTCTATTTTTTGAGAGAACATTTTAATGCAGTTTTATAATATTCATGGTTGTATTAATATTAAATTTGCTTGCGGAAATGTGAACGCTAATTAACGTGTATTTTTTTCTTTTAATTTAAATAAATACCATCAGTGAAATGGGGATTCGAACGTGATGCATATTAGATGAGGAAATCGAGTTTCTTTTGCGCTTTTTCCGGGGTTTTCCCCACTTGAGATTTGCAAACGAAATATTTGCTAATGAGCGGAGTGACTTAATTAGTTCGGTTTGTTTAATAAATGAACAATTTAAAATCAACATTTATACAGGGAGAACAAACAGATGTAGTGGTGGAAGGAGCGAAAAGGGGTGGTGGTGGTGATGGTTCAGATGAGAATTCAAATATTTGCGTTCTTCGCGTTTTGCTTTGTTTGTCATCGTCGCCAAATTCAATACGTTCTAACTGCCGGCTAATAAATAACGGTCTTATTAAACACAACACAACACACGAACGGGAACGATAATCGTCGCGACGCCGCAGCTAAAGTGGAATTACAGTTTCAGCGATTGCAAAACAATAGTTTCCAAGTCAAACAACACGAAACGTTGGCTGCTTTTCATCTACCCTCTCCCACCGTCTCTTTTCTGGTGTTATGGTTATGCTCTTCCCGCAACATCCGAGATGTTTGATGCCGTTACACAACGCCCGATAACAATTATTATCCCATCGAGGACTGCTTGAGCCGATTTCATTGCTTTCATCTCCTCCAACGCAATCGATGTTCTTTTATTTTCTGCTTCGTATGGTATTAACGGAAGCATAAGGAGATAGCTACCATAAAAACTTTATTCAACTATTCATTATCTGGAATTGTGATTCCAATTTGAAAGTTAGAATTATTAGAAACCGCAAACGACAGATATACGCATTATAAAGTATAAAAAAACATCGTTTCTTCACGTTTGACAGTAAATTACGCCTAAATGACAAAAAATACAATTATTTTAGAATACACGTTTCAATGAGTAAATATTTAGTTTTAATTTGGTTAATTATAAATGGATTTGTCGCCTATACTTTTCAAGATATAAGCAAAAACGTAAAAGCAATACTTTTTCGAAAAATAAGAGTTCGAAAACAATTATACAAGTTCATATTTACATATTTTTTTGGGTAATTTTGGTGGAAAACGTAACTAATTAAAGCAAATTGGCTTCAAGTTTGCGCGAAAAATGTCAATTTTATCCGGTACGGTCCCTTTCGCGCTCCACAGGGCGCACAAAAGGGAGAACGGCGCAATTAACGAAAAGTAAAAGTCCAAACCTAATCACAATTAAAATTCTCCAAAAAAAAAAGGGAAGAGAATGGAAGAAGACATGCACACAGAGATATAGAGTGAAAGGGCCTGAATGGCCCTTTCGTGCCATTGACTCGATTTAATGAAATCGTCTTCAATTAAATTAGAAGGAGAGCAGTTGCGACCGTGTTCGAGCGGAAATGCAAGGATATTGTGTCTTCTTGCGTTTGACTCTTTGACTTTGAGTTTGTTTGCTAAACTTTGGAGATTCGATGGGAGGAAATAAAAGTGGAAAGATTCACTTCCGCTATCAGTTTCTTCGATCGCCCAATTTCGTGTCAATTAGGGGAGGCGCTTCCTGCACTTTGAATCCTCTTCTTTTCTTTAATTAAAATTATTTACCGAAGGCAATTTTCCAGTGGTAATAACAAGCCGCGAAACTATTACACAAGTTGCGGTATAATATCAGTGTACAACTAACTTCGGCGCAAGTTATTTCTTTCTTTTTGCGCCCCCTCCGGCAAAGTTCCTTTATTAGTTTTGAAGGACGTGTTTGATACTGACAAGCTAAGGCCGTGCGCTCCGCAGCGTGTTCTTTATTTTTTTTTATTGTACTTTACTCTTCCTATTTCTTTTTTGTTCATCAAAAAACTTCAACAACTGTTAACACGTGCGCGTCTCGCTTCTTTTAATCGATGGAAGCAACCATTTCATAGCATTCACTTACCTCTAGTTCACATATATCTCGTGAATGCATTTCGTCTGCGTCCCATCTCCGCACTTGTTGTTGCAAATTTTTCATTTGCATAACGTAATTCAGGCGCTGAAAAGTTGTCCGACGGAGAAACGAAGCAGGAGCAGAAACAGCAGGAGAAAGTTCAGTCTGCGAACAGAGTTTTCAGCAGGGAAATTGTAATTAGCTAACCGAAGTAATTGGTCGTTTCCTTTTCGCCAGTTCAATTCAATTACATTTACACTATTTCACGTTGAAAGCATCGACGCAACTTCCTTATCCACCACCCAATTCCCCATCCAACCCATTTACCTTTTTCTTTTTTCTTCTTCCACGGACGACAACAAGTCTCACTCAAATTTTCTCAATTACACTGTATCTATAATGCAGCGGATCTCATGTATGTTTATGATAAAAATAAAATAAAATAAATAAAAAGTGTAAAACTATTTTCGAAACGCGAACTTTATGCAAAGCCTTTTCAAGTCGCAAATTGCCAGAGATAACACCGTGTGTTTTCTTTAAATTTATATTAGGAAGGACCCCAATTTTCCTATCGCTGCCTTAAACTTAAAATAATACATTCAAGATGACACAATTTCACTTTTAGTCATCTTCGGAACATAAATTAATTGAAAATTTAAAGACATCACTTTTCAGATGAAAATAATTAATTTTCAAAACGATTTACTATAGCGATTTTTCCCTATAATTTAAGCTTCAAAACGAATATCTAATATTAATTGATCCACTAAATATTTAAAATTTCTAAAGTATTAGTTAATGAAATGGGAAGTTCTACCGGTGCACAACATCTCTATGCGTTTTTCTCCCTTTATCCAACATTATTTACAACACTTTTTTTTTTATCTTTATCATTTCGAGATGGGGGGAGATCTGGAAATAATGAGACCGTTTGTATGTAGATCTCGTGTGTTTAGGTGCGCGTAAAAACTAGGGGGACCCGCGACTATCTTGACGCCCGTCAACTGTAAGAGAACATGAAACCAAACGAAACGAAAAAAGCAAAAAAAAAAAATGCAGATCTGCATATCTCCAGAATTTAAGCGAAAATACAAGTCTTTTTTTAAAATTAATCCACGTAACAGAAAAAACAAAAATGTCACACGTTCCGAAATAATTAATCTCGTGGCATTTGCATAGAAAATGTGCCTGTGTTTCGCGTATAACAACGTTTTCTTTTTTCTTCGGTTTTGGATGGTCGGATGGATGTTTGCAAGGATAGAATGGATGGATGGATGCATACAGTTCTTCCTTTCGTTTTGTGTGTGTTTTTTTTTTGTATAAAAGGGGAGAATAGTAAAATTTATAGGGTGTCGGTTTTCGTACGGTGACAAAGCTTTTCAATACATTGTATATATTATTTTTACGGCATCCTGTTTTGCAATAAAAATTGTAGACACGCCCGTAAAGTGTAGCCCGGCCTGCATAACGGATGAAATTAAAGTATTTTTATGAATATCGTATATCTTGTGATGCATCCTTGCTTGTTTCATGCTGCTTCTGCTTACACCTTTCTCGCACTCACCTGTATTAGGAGATGGAAATTACAAGCTGACTCCGGTTGCTCATTACAAATTATTATTATACATTTTTACGAAATCCTCCTCCGAGTCTCACATTTTTCTTTATATACGAACAGTCGACTATTAACGAACTGTTTGTAACATAATATGGTTCATCTCTGAAAAAATATTCATAATTACATAACGAAATATTACTTGACTTATTTTGTTATTAACATTATATTGCATTTATATCAATTTATTATTGATAACAAATTTTTGTTGTTTTTTTTTGGAATCGAACCAACGTCCTTTTTTATCAGATTTTCGTGACATAACCGACCATAGCTACTATATTGCAATTTTTTTTTTTTTTTTTCTTCCGCCTGCTACCTCCCTCTAAAATATATATTGCAATTATAAGGATTATAAATTTAAAGTATGTTTGGTTGTATAAGTATAGTATTACAATATTCTCAAATAGAAATTAAGGTTACAAAATTTTAGTTTTTTTTTTTACACTTTTTTACACAATTCAATTGATTAAATGCAATTATTATACAATATAATATTAAATAAAATAATTAAGTACTCACCGATTTACCTAATAATGAAATATATTTGTGTTTTTGTGCCTTTGATGATAATAAAACTTGTATTTGACGTAACAAATAATTTGTAACATTCACTTAGTGGAAAGTTAAATACCAACTTTACAATTAATTTAATTATTTACATAAGCCACCAAAACCTTTAAATTTCAGTTTTAAATTCAGGTAATTTTCCATTTTAAGTTGGTATTATAACAAAAAAAGATGGAAACGATGTAAATTAGTAATATTTTCTTAGTGAAAAATCATATACCAACCTATCATAAGTTTACAAGTAAACCAAAAAAGTATTTTTTTTTAAACGAATTTCCAATTTTTCTATAAAATGAATCAGTTTATGACAAAATTTTGTTTTTGTAAATTATTTATATAAATAAATTACATTTCTTTTGATGTGACATTACTATATCCAAAATGGACAAAGAGCAAATAATGTGTGGTCTATAACTAAATTTACTGTACATAAAAGCCTTTGTATTGTATTGATTTCGAAGTATCTACTTCAGTAGTGTTCTTCCTCTCTTTCTGTCCAAATATATGAAAAGAAGAAGGAAAAGTAGCAAAAGGATGTAAAAAGATGCGTGCTGTTGGTGAGATAATAGCGGAGCGTGACGGCGAGTGAGTGTTATCACGAAAAGGAGGAAGTCAAAAGGACTTTATACATATACACACGCGGAAAGGATATTTCGTCTTTTACTCTATTTCCCCCAACTTCCACTCTTTCCTGCGAGCCGAAGAAGAGGAATGTTATAGACTTTGCGTTGGGTTAACTCGATTTGCGGAGACCTGGCTTCTTGCGGCGCAGAGACGACAAGATGTCCTTAGTCCTGGGGAATCCATCGTTCGTCTCTCTCTCTCTCTCTCCCTCTCATCCTTCTCTCAACCCCTTCATCCTTCTCCTCCTTCTCCACCTTTAGCCTGTTTTGCAATTGAAATTTTCCGGTTCCGGCAACCTGCACCCCTTTGTCTTCGGGGGGGGTTTGCTCATTTGCAAGTGAAATGCGCACGGATCAGAACCCTTCTCCTCATACTCCTCATCTTCCTTCTCCGTCCCACCCGTAGCGCACTCATCTTCTCAGCCCTTGTATCAGTCAGTTTATTAATTATTGTTACATATACCCCCCCAACATATTTCCATAATAACACAAATATTGTATTTAGCCATTGATTTATCCTCATGATACCGCTCCCTTAATTCCTTCTACGCAAACATTTACCTTCTAATACTTATACACATTCAACTACAGCTATACAGTTTGCTTCTATTAACTGTCATTAATATTGTTTTAAGTACATTTCACTGACATGACAACGTCACTTTTTGACAACGTCACTTGTCAAATCATAATAAAATTTTGACATTATTATCCTTAGGAAGATGAATATATAAAAATCGTTATTGAATTGTGAAAAGTCGAGTGAAAATTGAGTTAATTCAAATTAGTATTGATTGGATTGAATTACGAATACAAAAATGTACATTTTTTTTGTATTCGTTTTTTTTTGCGAACATGGAACGCACATTTCATCAGGTAAATATCGATTAACATTCATCAGCTGCAATGTCCACGTCCATGACTTTACTCTCCTGCACCGAATTGCGTATTGTGTTACATGCAAACATGTACACACACACACCCTGTTATATTCTATTTATTTATTTTTTCATCCATCCCCTGCTCGTGCTCAATTGTTGCCGAGTGGCGGCGAGTTCGTTCTTTCATTTTAACAAACCTTTTTCGCGTAATCGGATTAAACTTCCTCAACATTGGACCGGCCATCCAATTAAAATCGATATCCCTTGTTATACAACCCCATTCTCTCTCTCCTTTTTTTTATCTCTCTCTCTCTTGTTTCAATTCATTTTTATTTTTTTGTTTAATATTCTTTTTGTTTTTTTTTCCGGTCCATAATCCATTAGACATAATTGGAGCCAATAAAAATGTTTAATTTGTATTAATTTTCATTATTTGAAATTATTAATTTTTTTCGTTAATATTCGTTTTTGTTTCAGTTTTATTAGTTTTCACTTTCATTCTTTTGTTTCAATATTAGTTATTGTTTTGTTTTCATTTTTTTGTAATTATATTTGAAATTTTCGTTTCTTGTTCTTATTTTCATTTGTTTATATTAGCATTCGTTTCTTCGTTTCCATTTTTATTCCTTTGTTTCAGTATTAGTTTTTGTTTCAATTTTCAAATCTTTGTTTTCTTTGTTTATTTTATTTTCGGTATTTGTTTCAATTTTCATATTTTTGTTTTCACTTTCGTTTTTGTTTTTTTCGTTTCATTTTCATTTGTTTGTATTAACTTTCGTTTTAGTTTTTGTTTCAATTGTCATATTTTTGTTTTCACTTTTGTTATTTGCTATAATTCTTGTTTTTGTTTCGATTTTCGACATTTGTTTTAATGTTCATTCCTTTGTTTTAATATTAGTTATTCTATCAATGTTCATTTCTTAATTTCAATTTTTATAGTTTTAAATTCATTTTCAATTTCCTATTTTTTTGTTTCATTTTCATTTCTTTGTATTAACTTTCGGTTCTTCGTTTCCATTTTTATTCCTTTGTTTCAGTATTAGTTTTTGTTTCAATTTTCATATCTTTGTTTTCACTTTTGTTATTTGCTATAATTTTTGTTTCGATTTTCGACATTTGTTTTAATTTTCATTCTTTTGTTTTAATATTAGTTATTCTTTCAATATTCATTTCATAATTTCAATTTCACATTTTTTTGTTTGTTTTCACTTTCGATTTTGTTTCATTTTCGTTTCATTTTCATTTGTTTTAAAATATTCGTTTGTTTTTGTGCAAATTTTCATTTGCAAAACGAAAATCAAAAGCACTTAGCGAGAGAGAGGTTCACTGTTTACTCAGATACATTAACTGCAGACGCGTTTATTTCGAATCCGTTTGATGATATTACACTAAAAATAATAACATTTCACATATCCATCGGTATTATGAACGAGAATGAGTATGGAAATGTGAAAAAAACAAAACAAAACGAAAACAAAAAAATTGTCGTTACGAACACGGCTTTATGTGAACGACCGAAAAATATAAAACAAACCGTATGATGAAATAACCACACAATATAAATGTTAATATTGCCCGGTTTGTGTACGTGTGTACGTACGTACTCCATATTATTTTATTTCCAATCTCGTTTATTATTTTTTTCTTTCGTTTCGCGTTTTTTATTTATTATTTCTCCATATTTTCAAAATTTATATTGTGTACATATCGGGCGTTACGAGCCGATGGCAATTTTTCTCTCTCACTCGCTGAAATTACGTCGATAAATTATCGAAACCGCTCCAGTTACCTGCTCATAAATTTTTACGACGTCACCCTCTTCGTTAAAATTACCTTTGTTTTTTTGTTGTTTTTGTTGCGTTCATTCTGCCGCACGTTTTACACATTTGATTGCATTTATGTAACGCCGTACTCCATATAAATGACATTTGATTTAGCTTTAAAGTTTAATTAAATACCAAAAAAAAAACACAAAATTCAAACTTTATGTTTGAATTTGTTACAAGCGAATTTAACAATATTTAGATACTAAGCTTAAACATTATTATAGATCAGCGTTTCTCAAACTCAAAATTGTGTAATTTATTTAAACGATTGCAAAATGACAGTTGTCACCTTTGTGTCAAAACGAGTAACTGGTGATATACTCTTAGCAATTGGGTTACTGTGCATGTTGGGTGGTGAAATGACAGCTGTCACCTTTATGTCAAAGCGAGTATCTGGTGAAATGCTTTTAAAAATTGAGTTTCTGTGCATGTTAGGTGGTGAAATGACAGCTGTCATCCTTGCGTCAAAGCGTGAAAATACGCCAATTAGGGTCGCAAAGTACAAATCGAGTGACAAAAACACTGTCATAAACCATTGACTTTCATTTGAATTGTGAATTTTGTAAAAATATATTTGAAATTAACATGTGTTTTACTCTTTTTTTTTTATTTGTATTAATTTTAACATTAATTAGCATAATTAATTAGGAATGTGATAATTATGGTTTAAAAAAAAACACCAAATTCTATAAGAGTATATATTTCCTTTTACATATTTTATTTTCAATATCTTTTTAAACCAAATTTTACAATAATAATGATAATGTTTTTTTTAATATAGTTTCAGCTTTAATTTTTGATGTGATAACAATAAAATACACATAATTCAATAAGAATATATATTATTTTTGTATACATAGTTTATAAGAACTTGCACGAAAATTGGAAAGAAATAGAGAAAATTATTTCAATTTAACAAAAATTAACAAATCTTAACATCATTATCTACTGATTTAGTTTCAATATACATTTATTACATTTTCATATAAAATTTCATAATTTACAAAAAAAAATACATGAAAAATTTAAAAGTTAAAAATTACATTTTATTTTTCATACTTGATTAACTTTTTGATAAATTTAATTAAGTAACAACATAGAAAACAATAGAAGGATTAAACATTATTAATTATATTTATTGTAAATGTATATAAATTATCTAAGAAAAGTGTGAAATAACTAAAAGAATTACCTAAAAACTTGTATTAACAAAACCCAAGTTAACAACACTTATAAGATAATAGATAAAGTTAGTAGTGTATGTAACTAAGATAGTGCGTGTTTCATGCTTGAAGGGTCACGTTAATCTGATGTTGATGTTTAAAGGAGGAATCGATCCCAAGCGGTGATGTCCATACACAGTTCTCGATACAAACATACAAGAATTGCGTTTGGACAATCAGAGCCTGAAACTCAGATGAGATGGAACTGCTGCAGACGTTTCCTGTAACTGTAACCGTGTCGTTCTGGTCCGGCGCATCGACTGCTCCTGCTGCTGCTGCTGCTGCGGCGAAGGCGAATTTGGCGGAGGCGACGGGTTCTGCTGCCTACATTGCCGATTCACATCACTCCGCGTCCGCAGGGGAGGGCACAAACAAACATGATCGAATTTGCTGAAAATAAAGAGAAAAAAGAAATAGAAGGAGCAAAAAAGAATAAAACGACTGGAGAACATTTTAAAAGGAGGCCATATGAAAAAGCGAAACGAAGATGAAGAGAAGAACACATAGAGATAGAGAGAGAGAAAGAGGAAATGAAAGGGGGGAACTAACGGAGGTGAAAGAATGGACCTCGGTTGTCCGTCAAGGGAAGTTTGAAAGGGAAAATTATGGTAGGCGGACAGTTAAGGGGAAAATTATAAAGGACAACTTTTATTGGAGGTGACTCCAACTTTTCCAACTTCTTCTTCTCTCCACGTTACGCCTTTTCTCTTTTCCCATCAGTCTATTTTCCCTTATTTTTTTTTAAGTTTATTTCACTTCTTTCGGCTCATGCCAATTCTCGTATAACCTCGATAACTTCGAATTGCTTATTCATTAGATGCCGAACTTCCCGAAAATATTTTCTTGTATGTTCAGTTTTCATCTTAATTCAGTTTTAATACCGGGCACAAAGTTTCTCCGCAGACAAATAATTACTTATATACACACACACAAAAAAGAAACTTTTCAGCGAGCCGAAAAATGTATCGATATAAATGAACTTTTCTGACATTTCTGATATGAAACATTTTTTCATACACTGCAACAATTCGCAGTTCTATCTGTCAAATTGATTTTATTATCATATAATTATGCAACTTTAAATACTCTTGAGTATAGAATCATTCCACCCGGAAGTATTTTCTCCTATATTAATTTTTCATCTTAATTCATTTAATTAAATTTGTTTCAATTTAAATGTTTAGGCAACATTAATTTCACATTATTTTTCTTTTTGTTCCAAACCTATAACTAATAAATCTAGAATCATTATTTAGTGTTTTGTTTCCGGTTTTCTTTTCCCTTTTTAATGGAATTCTGTACGGGAATCCCTCGTTTATCCAACAGTAGTGGAAATCCTGATTAGATTAGGTGAAACTAATAAATCAGGGCTGATGGGTCGAAGTAAACCTCGATTAACCCTAATACGTCGGTATGCGAGGGGTAGGATGGGTAGGATGTAATAAAATGGAATTTGTAGTTTGCAACCGCTAGATAAGCAGGCTCGAAGACCCCTGAGCAAAAACCGGAAACCCCATTCGGATTTGCCTCACCTTTCGCCCCACAAATTACCCTACCTAATCCTTCGTTCCGTTTCTTAATTATGCAGGTCGTGTAACCGATATACTCTCTCCTTTTAAAACGCATCAAATAGTCAAAAAAAAACGAAGGGAAGCGTATAATTTGAAATGTCATTTATGACAATTCCATAAACCATAACAACTGTCACATAATCCTTAGTTACTAGTAATAATTGATACTTAAAAAAAACAACTTAATACACCATCATCATTACTAATACGCAATACTTGCCAAATTGCGTATTAGTAATGGTGTATTGATCTGTATCGGTGAATCCTCTTGAAACGTGCGAGAATATGTGCATAGCAATGTACGTTCTTGTTCAAACAGTCAATCAAGCATGTTGAGAGAGGGTTCGGGTCCATCGGATGGTGGTGATAATCTAGGTGGTGCAAGTGGTTCGGTTTGAAAGCGGATGGATATAATTACCTTAATTAGCTTAATAACGAGTAACGCGGTTAGTGTTTGCGCGTTGAAGAGATGGGGTCGTGGAGGGTTGTTTGCGGTTCCATCTCTAGTCGAGAGCCGAGCCGAGTCGAGAACCACGGGGGCTCCCATTAACTTTCCAGATTGACCGCACGTCACTCAAGGCGAACGTCAACGGACACTTGTCAAAGTTGTCAAAGGGATTTTCGGAAACTTGGGCCGCGCCAGAAAACAGAAACTAATTACACTGCGGCGTCGGACCGATCGCCGCAAATGCTAAAACACATATCAACATTGATCTGAATCATCAAAGCTATGTACTTGATTGCATAATTACAGTATTAAATAGTTTTCAAAACTATGTGTATAATAAAACTAAATTCATTAAATTATTAAAGTTATAAATTGAGAGTTAAAGTTTCAAAATATTCAAAATTAATAATTTAAATATTTTCGATAATACTGATAGAAAGATTGTTGTTAATTAAAAGAAAAACAAATTAAATTTTATAAATTATCAAAATGTGTCAAAATTGAATATTCAAGACATGTAAGAATATGCAACAGGAATTGTCAGTTTGACACTTTAATTTCAGCGCGACTCGTGTATATTTTGTACACCGCAGTTCGCTTTCACTCGTCGTGTGTACTCTACGTTCACTGTTTAAATTTGACTTGCTGAATTTCGGCGGATCTCTCGCACAACCACACACACGCTATACGCGTTGCATTATACAAGTTTAATTGAAGTTCAGGATTACTCAAAATTCCCATAAGACAAACAGACGGAGAAGAGAGTCTTCGGAAAGTTTCTAATGAAGCGCGTGTTGCTTCCTCGAAGTAAACCTGCAGCGCAATAATAATAAGATTTGTTAAAATAGTTATCTCCTCCGTTTTTATTGTGAATCTACATTATGCCTGAATTGTTATATAATTACATTATTAGATTAGTAACATAAATTGCTATTGCATTTAATATAGTGACGTTTAGTTAGATAGTTTAGTGTCACTGTCAATGTGACATTCAAATGACAGGACATTAATTGACAGCTTTAAATTACGAACTACTTGTTAAATACACAGATTAACTATTGAAAATATGTGATTTGTAATTGAAAAAATGAAGTAAATTGATAAAGATGTAAGGAAGAAAGAAACAAGTTTATGTCTTATTATATTGTTATTTAAGTCTGCACTTGTATCCGTCAATTTGTTGTCATTGTCATTTAACTGTTAAGATAAACAAAGGCTATTAACTGCAAGTTAAATATAATAGATGGCTTAGATATTTCGTCTGATAGAAGTGCCAATAAAAATATTGCGTTTTAGGTAGTAACTTGTGGTTTAATGAAAAATGAAGTAGACTGATAAAGGCAGAAGGCAGGAATATGATTTCAGGTGAAAGTCAATTATTGGTGATTTATGTGTTTTCGTCTGTGCGGCGAAGGATAATAAAGGAAATTTATATTTGGACGATTAAAAGTACAAAGCACACATCGGCGTTGTGTTTCTTCGCAAACAATCCCCGCCTGCAGCATCGCGATCTTATCTCAGTGCAAAGCCCGAAATACTGAATCACCATCGCCGCCATCTAGACATTTACTTGTGTCTGTCTGCATGAGTGCGTCCAGAACGCATACACTCACTGTATGCGTCACAGACAAGAGGTCAATTTATCGGGCCGCCGGCTCAATTATTCCCGGTATAATTCAATGGCTTTTGCAATGAGACGCTTTGATATGCTAATTATTGGTACTATATATGACGAATGAGGCGAATACCGAATCGATCAGCCGCCATCCTTTGCAGAACACCACCGCCTCCCCGAGCCCTTCCGAACCCTTCGATATCCGACACCAGTTCACCATGCACACACATCTGTGTTACAGAATGCATATATACTTGATAAAATCACCGGAATTGCGTTTCCATCTCGCAAACAAACAACCATCGAATACGATACTTCCTATATTAAGTATATATAATCGAACTTCGTAATATCCTAAAATGTTTCATAACGCAAATTCTATAATTATGGACACTAAATAAATTTTAATAATAAAGTAATCTAGTTAACTGGAAGTAAATTGTTATTAAAAAACAAATTGTTTCGGTGGATGCGCCTACTACTTCAATCCACTACATGGAAGTAGAGAAATGATTTAATATTAAAAGTTTACACTAATATTAATACAAATAGCAAAACTTATATATAAATATGTTTAATAAGGTGATGTTTTTGTTTTATGTGGTTGTATTGTTGCTGAAAGTTTTTCCTGACCTGAAGCATAAAATATGAACCATGTAACTGAGTGTAAATGAAATCTAATAAATATTTGTACAAACTTTAAACGTAAAAGAAAATAACATTATTTTCAGTAATAGTACTAAAAATAATGATGTTCTAGTAATATATAAAATGGAATTGGGTTTCTGTGAAGTTTTCGAATCTGTTTAACGGACGGACGGACGGAGAATGCCGCGTTTATTATGTTAGTGCGGTTGTGCTTTTTAACGAGGCAATTTTCAAATTAATTCGGTCCATGAATAAAATATCAGACACTCGATGTTCCTTTTTTCCACCCTCGAATCAATTAAGCACTAAATTATGTAAAAGCGTTCGTCTGAGGAATTTCCAGATTAAATCTTTCGGAATTCTGTCACATTCTTATTCGAACACTTACATAGACTTTCGTATATACACGTACAGGCACAGACGCCCACCACCCCCCCAAAAAAAAAACCATCTAATTTTGGGCATTATGAATAAAATATTCGGCATGGAATCGAGCGTGTGCAAGGTGAAATGGTGTGTTTATTCACGCGTTACAAAAATAAGAAGCGAGAGAGGAAAAAAGAAGCGTTCGATAAACGAGTCTTGCTCGTTTCTTCCCCATCATCACTCTCCCTCTTATTCCTCCTCTTCTTCTTCTCCTACACAGGATGACATAATCAATTCTGGAGGAGCCGAGGCGCGCATTATTAACTTCGCACTGTCGCCGCGCTTTGTCCGTCCATCCATCCATTCCTTCAGCACAAGACGCGCTCTCTTCTCTCCTCTCCTCTACTCATCTTCTCCTATCATCAACCACAAGAATGATGCACTTCCGTAATTCCATCCGGATAACATTAAAAAATAGGAAGCGCTTCGGCTTAACTGCTTTACCCATTGTTACGTGCGAACTTTCGAGTGCTGGTTTATTACCGCAGCCTCATATTTCTCCTTCCATCCCTCTTGAACTTATGGAACTCCGTCTTCCTTATGTTCCTCGAACCGTGCCTCATATATATATCTATATCTTTGTGTGCTTAATTGACATTTTTATTAAAAGGCTAAAAGAGAGATTCAGCGCACAGTATTTAGTACCTTCTCGTAAGCTCTCCGAGAAAACCTAATGATACTCCAAGATGATAAATCTTGAACTGAAATTCAATTAAAAGCTCACTCCTTCATCATATATCATCACTTGCCACATAACTGTTACTTATACGAAAATACGATTATTTTTATTCTTTTATCAATTATATTTTGTTAGCTTATTTTGTAATTATGTAAGTTTTATTACAAGTATTGAAATCATATACATATTCAAAGTAAATTAAATTTGTGGTGATATTACAAATATTTCGTTGAATTATATTGAAATTATGTAAGTTTTTTTTATTTGAAGGAAAGCAAAATTTTAAAATTTCATTTAATTGAATCATTTTGGAAATATTTAATTTAATTGCTTTGGAAGAAACTACAACAGTTTCGCATGAATGAATCTTTCTTTACGTATTACTACAGAACTTTCCTTTGCTAAATTGCTTCTGTTTAGTCAAGATAAGAGTGAGAGTGTGCGAGGGAGGAAACTCATTTAAAATGTGATTAAATGTCAAGTGTCAACATTGTGTTTGTCGTTGTTGTTTTGTTTCGTAAAGCGGCATATGCTTACGTTCCCTGTATTTCCATATATATATATAAATTTGTGTGTGTATATGTGTATGTTCTAAATGCAAACAGCACGAGTTTCTGTCATGTCGGAGGGGTGTAGTGAGTCGTTTGTGATATCGAATCGCTGAATGTATTACATTTAATTGCAATCAAAACGGAGTGCGCACGAGATAGATTGATGTACGTGCACATGTTGTGCATACACACACACACACACAATCCCTAGATTCGATAACAACACGTGACTTAACAATATTTTCCATCAATATATCATCAATATCAATCATCATTCTATTGTATCTAAATTGTTTTAACGCAAATAACATCAATTTGGTTTGCGATTGATATTCTGATCGAATTGCGTCAGACCAATATCTTGATAGACCAGTGTTTCTCAACCTTTTTGTGACGCTACCCAGGGCTTTGATACAATGTGACAGATGTTATTTCGCGACCCAATTACGAAGAGTATGCTTTGACGTAAGACGTGGACAAAGTTCAATCGGTTTTTCACTTGAATCAGTTTTAATTGAACAGCCTTTCGACAGTCTAATTTCCATCTCAAAGGGAAAGAGCTCCGCGGCGCGCACTCAATGAGTTTTATACAAATAAAATTAATGCACCTTCCCTTCAACCCCTAAAAAACTTCTTCAAATTAAAACCGTTTCCACCTTCAACCCAAAGAAAAAGAAAACACTTTTGTGTACATTTTTTTTTGTAAATCTCTTATATGTTTCAGAAATTAATTAATTGTTTACTCAGAAGGATTTGTTAAGAAAGACCAGAGTGAGAAAGTAGAAGCTTATTTAAAATTTGAATAAATGTTGTATTTCACAATAGTAGGTTTTGAAAATGGCCAGAACTCTCGATAAAACTGTTTTATCTTAACGAGCTTTGGGATGAGCGCGTATTTTTTTTGATATAGGTGGCTCATTTGCGGAATATTTCACGTTGCGGTCATCGATAATTACGAAAGCGCAAACCCCCCAAAACCGCCACCGCTGCTGCTACAGCCTCCAACATCCCCCCAAATCGAGAGAGAGTGAGAGAGTCCGAAAAGGACTCCTCCATCCGAGTGTTTTCCCCATCGCCGAGGCCTGAGTTAATGCAACTGCAATTGCACAGATTGCGTCGATAATGCATGGTCAGGCCTGATTTACTGCGGTCGTGCCACTTGTGCGACCTCCCCCGCTTGCAAATTAACTGCACATCGGAACACACATTATTTATTGATGGCAACTACCGATCCACCTCAAACCCATCCCCTACACCTCCGCAACAATTGCGAAAAAAGTTTAAAATAAAGAGAGAGAGAGGAGAGACTATAAATTGCATGTCGAATGTTCAAAAAAAAAAAAAGTAAATAGGAATCACAGGAGACTGCATTCAAATGGTTCGAGTTACTCACGCTGTTGCCCGTCCTTTGGAATCGGCTCTGGTTACGTGTTCGGCGAGACCTGGAAACTAATGGAAAAGGAAGCATTACGACAGGTGTTAAGTAAAATTGTGGCATTAATATGCAGAAAGTTCATTAGGGTGTGTTTTCTGTGTTGTATGCTGGACGCGTTTATACGCCTGTTGACAATACAACAGGCAAGTTTATATTAAACAATTCATAGTCTTATATTGTCCTTCGTGATTATGCAATAGTTTCAAGTTAGTTTCGAGCGTGAACAACAAGTTATTTTTGTGGTCTTATTGAATTACATTCATATTTGATTACATATTTTTGTTAACAAACTTAACTTAACAAGTTAAAAACAGTGAAATTGAATATGAAAAAAAGAGTATTTTTTTAACTTAACTAAAATTTTTAAATATAAATATTGATCAAGACACTTCTTATATAAACAATAGATGGAAATGTCAAATTTGTCAAATTATTCTAATGTAGTGCATTTGAATAGGAAAAGCAATATTTTTTTAATTTTACATAAACCGATTTGTTTAAATCTCAAAGTTGTCAAATGCAGAATTTTTAAGATAAAAATACTAATCAAGACACCTCTAAGAAATAGTTGAAATGTCAAAATTGACAGTTTACGTAAAACTGAATGGGTTTTGGTTTGAATCGGTAGTAAACAAACGTCATTATGAAGTGAATTTGGATTGGAGGTTTTCGGCATTAATTGGAGGGATGCAGAAATGAAAGGTGAGAAACGTTATTGTCTTTGGCGTGTAAAACGTCGGTAAACCTAATTGAGCTTAAAATTGTTGAATACTGAATAAAGTTCGATGTTCGCTGCATTTATTAGAGCTCGTTACATGCTGAAGTTTCATTCCTTAAACTTATTGATCTCATGTTTCTCTTTGTCAGACTTTACGTTGCGACGCGGAAACTCATCTAATGAATAAAATTACAACAAACAACAGCGAAAAGAAAAAAAAAGAGGAAAGTGAAAAGAGCGAAGAATAAAGGAACAAAAGTGAGAGTGTATTTTTTTAATATGATTTTAGGGGATGAAATGGTTTGGGAAGGGGGTGGAGGTGGTTTTGAGAGAGTACGAACGAACTTGTTGAGAGTTTCGCGGGACTGGTCTGATACAATTAGTTTTGGCTTCAGGAACTTTGGTAATTAGTCTGAGTGAATCATGCACCGGCATTAAATCAAATTCATCAAAATCGGGGTTGGATATGTCGACCATTTGGGGGAGGGAACAGGTTCATGTTTACGCCACCATTCCGAAACTTGCACAAACCGACTTTGCCTGTAAATTACACGAATTAACACACGTATCAATACATCGTTACTGGTCATTAACCTCATTCACCTACATAACATAACTCATATCCAAAGTATTGGTATGATTCGTTCTTTTCTTCATTCAATTGTAGAATTTCATCATCAATTTTCATGGTTTAAAATTAACTAAATTCAATCGAAAATAGGTCGTTAACCTTATACTCTTACATACATAGTTTTTATTAAAATTATGGATAAAATTTCATTACTTGTTATGAAAGACAATAATAATTAAGTTTTTTTTGCAATATTTCAATTAGAAAACGTTCTAATCTTTGCAGCTGCAATAGTTTACTTTTGTTTCAATTAAAACTTAATGAAAACCAATTGCAATTAATTAACTAAAATGAGAAAGGGCTGATAGAATACGGTGTATAATATAAATATATTTTACATCTACATTATATAATTTGATAAATTAAAAATACGGTAATTTCTAACTTTATAAATAAATTTACCCGGCGCATCTACTAGTTAGTACCTGTTTTTATATAATAAATGTATGCTTTTGTTATTAATTCTTTAGTTTTCGTGCACCTGCAAATGACTCATCGTTACGCAGGTGTAAAATATCGCGAAGCAAATCAGTTGCTTCATTTGTTTATTGCTCGCAGCTGCAGCTGTGATTCGTCACTCCGATACGCCCCGATGCGAGCATTCGTGTTTTGTTAATAACAAAAGCAATTTCGTGCCCAATAAGAATTAGTATAGCGCGCGCAGCCATCGCTGATGCATCGCGTCGCACAAACCGCGTTTCGTGTCCAAATAAGCATTGTTTCTTAGTGTTTGCACCTGTTTCGTTGTGGATGCTGCGGTTTCGTATGGTAATTATATAAAATCATTTACTAATTGTTATTTCTTAAATGAGAAAGTAATAAAAATCTAATCTAATACATATTTAATCAAATTAAAAAGTAGCAATTATTTAAAATGTAATTAGTCTATATTATTTCTTTCTCATTATATATAAATATGTATTTTCCAGAATATTTTGAATTATTTGCAACAAAATCTCTTATATTTCGATCAAAATAATACTTATATTTAGATAATATAATGGTATTAATACGTAAATAGAAATGGAAATAATTATAATTTAATTTAAAAATAAGCTTATTTTGGAAGCAATTAGTTGAATCATTCATTAATGTTTCATTAAGTTTTCTTTAGAATTTACAGTTCACAATTTACCTACACGTTTTCAATAATGTACAAGTTTCAATACTTTATTTTATTGAAAAATTAATTGAGAAGTAATTTTTTAAAAGCAAATTAATTTAATCTCGAAAGTTTTTTTATACAATTTTCTCGACGCTTTTTAATTGTTTTTTTTATTTATTTAAAATATCTTAGGCAATTATTGGCAATGTTGTAAAAATTTAATTGCTGTAAATTGTAACTTTGTTTAACTAAAACGTACACAAAACCAATTATAATTTAACAGCAATGAAATTTAATTTTTAATGAAATAAAAAGTAAAACGAATGCGAAAAAAAATGTCAATATTATACGCAGTTCGATAATTTAAAAAAAAAAACGCAGGTGTTCATTTTAAACGCACGTGTTTCGCAGGTGTTCAATTAAAACACAGGTGTTTCTTGTTTTTATCGCAGGTGTTCATACAGGTGCATTATATTATTCACAAAGTAATTGGGGAAAAAAATATATATAAATAAGATCAAAAATATTTCTTTTAAACGATTTGCTGCAATTAACTAACAGTCGGCATTAGGTTGTCGGGATTATAGTTCTCGGGATTCTGGTACAGTCGGGATTATGATTGTCGGGATTTTGATACAGTCGGGATTATGATTGTCGGGATTTCGATATAGTCGGGATTATGGTTCTCGGGATTTCGGTTGTCGGGCTTTCGGTTGTCGGGCTTTCGATTGCCACCGTATTGAAATATCGAATATTAACGAAATTACGTGAATTAACGTTTTGTTTATAAATATTAAAACTTTTGTTCAAATTATTGTTATGGAATATTTAATTCTATTGAAGTTTTTATAACAAATAAATTATTTAATGAACATCACTAAAATTTACCTCTTTATGATTAAAATATTATATTTTAATAAGCAATGAGTAAAAATTGTAATCGCCCGGCGCATCCACCAATTAGTTTTTTTAAACACCCGCATTCATTCAAAATGATTGCGAGTCCTGCAGGACCATAAATTCGATGGTCCTGCTGTGCATAAACGTCACGGGTCGAAATAATCAGCGGAATGGAGGAAATTACACGGCGGACAATCAACAATTTATGCGGATTTTCGCAATTCAAAATACTCGCTTGCGTGCAATTTCGCCCTGCGTCCTGCTAATCGCTCTAAGCGATGTTTAACAATGCGATCAAAGTGGCTTTGATCTTTCTCCTTTTTTAATGATTTAGTTTTTTTAGTCGTTTAATGTCTCTTTTTTTTTTATTATTTACACACATTACGCGACGCGTCCATCGGAAAACCAATTAAGTGTGTCGGACGTAAATAGATTGGTAAACGTTCTGAGCAGGAGCGCGGGATTAAATAAATACTGGATGCACGCACGAACCATAAACGTACACTTTTTCGTTTTGTTCTATATTCGTTTTTTTTTTGGCATTGTTTGCGTCCAATAAAACGTATCAAATGGGATTACGAATGATGCTCTATCTCTCTTAATAACATAATTGCTTCTAAAGCTCCCGTTTCATGCACTATCGATTACGTTAAACTAATTACTAGGTTGAAAAACGAAATAAATATAGGGCGAAACAACATCAGAAAGGGATTATAAACTGTTTTGCATCGAGCCAAAATTAATAGTTAAACGTTTCGATTTTATGATAATTAAATAAATGAATGAATCAAAATTTGATAAAATAAATTTTTCATTCATTTAATATCGGTATGGATTTATCTGAATGAACAAATTTATAAAAAAAAGTAATATTTTATATAAGTGAAACCGTACTAATCGAGGACATTAAAAGCGTAAAAAAAATAAACAGCACAAAAAGAGACTTGACTGTTTAAAGGGAAAAAAAACTATCATTTATGTAGTTCGCTAAGTTGGCATTAATTCATTTGTTTCTGAAAAAAACAAAAGTTGTTTCTCAATTTGTTGTAGTCTAACGATATTTCATGTCAAATTTATACTTTTTTTGTAGAATTTTATTTTGCTCAATTAAAATTTAGTGTGTTTTGAATTTTTTTTATACTGAATTAACACTATGCCAGGTATTAATTACTGTACATGCAAATTTGATATGTAATTATAGAATTTCATATTTTTATATAAATTATTAATTTAATGAAAATTACAAATATTTAATTAAATGTTGCATAAATTGTATTTGAACATATACAAATAAAATCTGGCTTCAATTAATATAAATAATGCATAAATGTAGGAGTTTTTTATATGAAAGTATACAAATTTACTTTAAGCTAACATATAAATAATCGTTATGTTTTAGTGCAATTTATGCGGTTTTAAAGTACTCGATTAATCCGATTTCAAACAGCACTATGCGAGGTATTCTTGTAATTGTATTCTTTAACATCTGATGTTATTGATGGTAATGTAATTCCTGTGGAAGTATACAAATTCAGTTTAGTTTAAATGAAAACTCTAGACAAATACTATCAATCAATTGAAGTTGAACATAAAAAATCACTTATTTTACCCTCTGGCACTGTTGAATGAACAAATTCATATAAGTTTTACATAATTAAATAAAAATATAATAAATATGAGAAGTATTGCTTTAATGAAGCTAAAAACATTTAATTATGTAATAAAAATTGGAATTTTCATTTGTTTTCTCTGATATCTGATGAATTGAATTCTAATTTTGTTTTTAGTATGAGATAATTATGGTATTGATTGATGTGCAGAACAAAGAGAAAATGAAAGCGAAAAAAAAAGATGTGAGGCTGTGTGGATTTTCTCATTTAGAAATGAAGTTTTCGGGCTGTTTTCTGATTGACGTCGGTGGCCGTCATCCCCCATAAGTATGACGCCTCACGCAGGCCATACGTGCCATGAATACGTATCCCCCCAACAACGGAATACCAAATACAAAGCAAACACATTCGAATTTCGCGTATAGCGCGTATACATATTATAAACATCTGCCGATTGGAATAAATATGGCAACCCTCCAAACCGAAATCATCTCCTCCACCACCACCCACACCCGAAAAAAAAAAGTACCCTCCCTCTCTCTCTCTCTTTCAACAAGCCTACTACGACTGTACGTGTTGCAAACGTACATATTTTGTACATTTTGGGGGGAGGGAAAGGGAGAGAGAGAGAGCAGAAGGCTGTTTCCGAGTGAAATATCTACGTGCATATCTATATATCTATAAATGTGAAACTAAATTCCGAACCGGTCTGGGAATAAAAGGATTACACGCGGCCTGCACACGTTTCAGTTCAATTTACCAAATTTAAAATGGAATGCAGGAAAAGGGAGCAACCAACAATATACACACTTCAAAAAAAAAAAAAAAAGACTGAGTACCAGCAGAAAGAGGAAAATGATAAAGGGCCAACACCGTTTTGGTAATAGTAATAACGCGGAACAATTTCGAAATTACCAGATCAAAGGATAGAACACAACTGTTTTTTTTAGACTACTACTTAGTACATCTCAATTGGGTATTTTCTATGACAACTACAAGTATATCAAATAGTGAACTACATCAAATACTACATTTCAACTGTTTTAAATGTGTATAGTTTCTATGACTATTGTAAGTATCAAGAATATTTATAACAAGATACTTTAGTTTCCATGACTACTACAAGCATTCAAATTCTCGTTGAAATGATCTAGTACTTGTACATGTCTGGTTAATATATCAACTGACAAGTTACTTTTAATGTTAATTCTCATACCAATTATGAAGTACTTGTGCAAGTTGGTTAATATATCAACTTAACATCATTTTATTAGCGAAGTAAGTACATCTCAATTGACAAGTACTTGTAGCTGTTGCATAATGCATTTAAATTTCTTATAGCAATGGACAAGCACTTGCGCAGTTCATTAATTTATGAAGTTTATTGTTGGTGGCAAGTTTATTATTAGTTATTTCTTCCTGCTTAAAAAAAGAAATGAAAAACTAAGTTTAACTACTATTATATTTAATTAATTACTATATAGCTTTATATAATACAAAATATACTAGTTGTTAACTGTTAAATATTGCCTTATGTAACAAACTGTGATTTTATGTCGACACGTTCGGTTTTATACGCGAATTCACTCTACTTTAATAATAATGCATGGCTTCCCTTCCTTTTCACGCTCCCAAAACACACACAATTCAAATTTCCCTTCCTTGTGCGGATGATGGCAACATCAACAATGAATGACCTAACAATATCATCTTCTACACCAATTCGAAAACAAGTCCCTGAAACGCTGAAGAGATTACCCAATATTTTTTTTAGTGTCAACACGAGAGAAAAAAAACAACAATATTTTATATAAATTGTTATTTTTCTGAAGGGACAAAAGCAATACAATTTGCTAACTGTCTTCGGCGCGAAGCGTTTTCAGGATTTATTGCTTCAGTTTTATGATTTACGACGCCGCATGCTAAGTGTTTCATGAACAAAAAAAAATGCCCTTTTTTTTCAACACATACATATTTTTTTATTATTATATAAGCAGGAAACAGATTGTAATTTAGAAACGTCAATTAATGTTTTGATTCTATTATTAATAGGAAATAACTTGTAGTAGATAAATTAATGATGAAATAATTTATTTGTAAACGTGAAATTAAAAATTTTATTCTATCATAAATTCGTGTATGTATGTGATTCAGTGATAAATAATTGTAATAGAAAAGGGGGAAAATTAAACTGGAAACGTTATTAAAAGTGTAAATTACGGCGCGGCGATAAATTTGCGGGTAAATTTGGAACGGTTCTGTAATGATTATCAATTCGGGTGTGGAATTAAAGAGGGCGGACGTTGCGAACTTTGGCGTATTTGTAATCCGGGCGGCTGCAAAACAAAAGTTGGTGATTGCCGACTGAGAGAGTAATTGATCGAATTAGAGCATTTGTTTTCCCCGGCCTGCACAGATCCGTGTAATGTCTGTCAATTAAATGTCAATGTTGGGGGAGGTCTTCGGTTTGCTGTCAGAATCAAGGGGTTTAACTTTCTACGAAGTCTACTGCATAACATTATGAACTCGACTCGCAATTGATTTATTAAATCAATTAGCATTACTAGGGAAATGATGTTTCGAGTGTGAGCTTTTCGCTCGCTGTAGATTTAGCTTTATATTACATATTCAGACAGTAATTGTAAGAAATCACTTAAAAACTTGAAATTCATTATATATTGATGGATGATTATGTAATCAGAGTGTAATTCTTACCAATTCTTGAGAAATTACTTGAAAACTTCAAACATTAAACCCATTTGTTAATTATATTTAAGAAATCACTCGAAATATCATTTATTTTGATAATTATAATAATCAGGTTGAACTTATCAAATGGCTGAAAAACTGAAGTAAAGTTAGATTTTCTTATAATTAAAATTTATAAATAAACGCTGTTTTTTAATAATCAAAGTATTAAACAATGAAATCAACAGTATTAAATCCTTACAGTTTCTGTTGTGTAATGTTTTTACAACATTGTATCGCATTGTGAAGGGAAATATTGAAATATTTCCTTGTCGGAATATTAATGAGTCATTAATTCGCGAAGATTAAATTCCGCACGGGGACTGTGTAGCAATTATTCATCGGAATTTTCGTTTTCCGAAGCAAATTGATCTTGCTTCCAGCAGCGCGAAAGGAAATAAAAAAAATAGAGTGAAAATCTCTCTCTATATATACCATAAATAATTTTATCCGAATGTACGATTTCATATTTTAATTGATACTGTTTAAGAGACTCGAGTGAAAGAATTGTGATTTGTTCTAGATGTTATAATTTATTATTGTTTGAAGATGAAATTTATAAGCATTTCATTTGGTTATAAAATGAACTTATAAAATATTTACGTGATTGAAATAAGTCGATGGGAAAATAAAATTTGTGGTAGGAGAATTGTTAATGAATAATATGAAATAAAATATAATGCAAAGCAATAAATGCTTTAAGAAAATCAAGTTTAAACGTATTAATTTTTTGGTTTAAGTAATTAGTATAATTAGTAAATTTTAGTTTTAAAGTTACTTGAAGTATTTGAGTGTCGCGTATATCTAAACTGCGACTGTGTTCCAATGAGCAATGTTCAATGTCTGGCCAAAATTGCAAATACGATTACGCCAGTTTTGCGGAAGGCTTGCCAAAAAGAAGTTGAAATCTAATTCGTTTCGGTCGGAGGATGCTGGATGCTTGCTTTTTGATACATTTAATAAAGTAATATTTATCGCGCGAGGAGGGGAAGCATGCAAAAAAGAAGAAAAAAGAAAGAAAACCTAATTGATTTTCTTTTCTGTCGCGCGTTTTTTCCCCACTCCATGAGACTCGTGGGTGGCTGTGAGGATGGGGATGAAGTGGAGGAGATGGAGGCGGCTTTGGCCGGCTGTTCGTTTCACGGCCCCAAATTGCCTGTCGAGAGATGCCTGGCAACGGCCTACATAATACCCCATCCTCATCCCTCCACCCCTAACCCCGAGCCAACGCCGCCGCCTCCTACGACCTTTCAACATACACACGCGTTCCTTAACACATTTTCCACTATATTTTCTCGCTCTGAAATGGACAGCCCCATTTTCCGTCTGCATATATAATAATAATAATATAAATATTGCCTTCGAAATAAAGCGCATCTCTCTCCGGTAAACATTGCCAAAAGGAAAAAATATATATAAAGCGCAGGGACAAACAAATCAACGTGAGCCAATCTATGTCGGTACACACGCTTCTTCCAATTTCGCCTCCTGCCTTTTTCAATAACACTGATATTGATATCTCGATATGCTGTTTGTATAAAAGCATCCAATATTACATGCACTAAATGACGTATTTCACTCAGTGTTTCAGTTCGTATTGCCCTACAATCGATGCATATAAAAATATCTCTTACTTCATCATTTTATTCAAGGAAAATAAAAATATTAAAATTGAATATTTTCAAATGATTTACTAATTAAACTGTTGCAAAAAGTTATGTATATTTTCTGTATTTTTATATTGTCTTAATTTGACCCAAAAAGTTAATGTCTGAAGTTTTCTAATAAAAAATATAGTTTTGTAATTCTTTAAAAATATTAGTAAAAATTAAATTGGTAGGAAACAAAACAATAGAATATAAAGGTGCATCAACACTATGCTTGAGTTGAAACATAAATGTCAAGCATATAAACTTCTATTAGATAGAATACAAATAGTATTATAGTAGTCTTGAAAGTAGATATTAAAAGGAATAATATAAAATTTTATATTTTGAACGATTGAATTAGGTAAATATGTATACTTGCATGTTTGGTAAATGTTTTTTTTAAATACTAAAAATTTGTTTAAGCTCAGCTTTTCATTTTACTATCTTTCTGTGGTGGAAAATTGAGTTGCATTTAAATGAGTGCGGTGGTTTCAATCGAGTGCTGAAAAGATGATAATAATAATCGAAAACACAAGCAAAAAGGCGTACAAAAACACACGTACTTTGCATACATAGCTGAATGTGTACTACGGTTTTTGCCTCGATGCGGTGTATTACATAAACATGGATGTCAGCGTATCGGAGGCGGCGGCGGTGGCTGCGGCGAAAAGTTTAATTATTTTTGTTTCGCGAACAAACTCGACCACGCAACAACGAGCATTGCATTTTAATTACTCCACCGTATTAAACTCCACGGATTCACCGCCACCAACAACATCAACCAACCCCCCGAAAACCGAAAATGCTAATTCATTTATTTGCCTTGCAAAGATTTACTTACTTTGGATACTTATAAAAAAAATCCGTGCGGAAAGTTCGCATATTTGTCTTTTACAAAGTCGCAAAGTTTCATCTTACACGTACCTTAACTATAACTCAAGTTTTCCTTACGCTAAATTACAACTATTTAAAGTTTACTAACTATATAGCTTAAATATATATTTATCTGTTGCTTATTGAAATATGTGATTATAAAACAAAACAGCTTTCTTTTTACTTGCTATAATGATTCAATTAAGGCAACTAACGCATTAATTAATCGTACAAAATTTAAACAATTAATAATGTAAATGAATGTGGAAAATAGTTATTACAGCGGTGGTCCAATTAAGGCAACTATCGTAATATTTAATCTTATAAATACTCAAAGAATTATTATTTGTAATATTCAATGATACATATAGAAAATAGCAGAGGAAAAGTGAAGCAAAGCAAAGGCGTAAAATGTGTATGTTGCAACCAAAAAAATAAAGGTGTAGAGTACAGAGCGAGGTTTAATTAGGGTGCTGCACGCCTAAGTTGGCAATAAGTCATGGGAACAGAGTGGAAACGTGCCATCGTTAATTGTTATATTTTCAGAAAACTCGAACTCGCAATTTTCCCGTCGTCTGCCCTTTTCCATTCTCCGTCGAACGACCTACTACACACGTATAAAAGTGGTATGTATATGTGCGAACAAGCTGAAATTTAAATTCGAATTCACAGGTCAACGCACAAATATAATCGCTTTTAATTTCCGAACCCTTTCTTTCTTTTCATCGCCAATTATATTTCCCACAGTTACCAAACAAAACAAAAAGAAAACGCACATACACATTTCAACGACTTTTCCTTCTTTTATTACATTTTTCTTATATTTGTTGATGAGCTTTATTAGAGAAAAACTGTTTCCTGTTTACAGGTATACCAACAATTATTAAAACTACGGCAATAGTTGTCATTATGACATTTGTATTACTTGTAATATAAGAAATTGTAATATTGGGATGTTCAAAAAGTTTATGCCAAAGTTTACTAGATCAATTTTTTTTGAGTATTTTCTGAAAGGTTTGGTTAAGACAAAATTGATGTTAGAAACAGTATGGTTTCACCATTATATAACTTAATACAAACGTTAAACGATTTTCTATTCTTTGTATATTTTTCTAAAGTTGAAAACTAACAATTATTATTCTCGTTCGATCACGTTAAAGCAAATTGTTTGATGGTGCACAAATGAAGAGCAGGTATGAAAAGATCAATTCGAAAATTTGTCACACGAAACCTGCTCTCTCTCTTTCACCCCCTCCCCCCATTTTTTTCATTAGATTTTTCCGCTTTTTTGTTTCGGTGACCCCATTCCATCCGATGACAGAAAATTCGAGTTTCATTCCCCAACTTCAACTGTGTGTGCGTTTTTTCCCCCGTCGTTTTGTTTGAAACAATAGGGTCATTTCAATGATAAAGGGCGCAACAGAGTTGCGGCGGAAATCGCTTTCATGTGCATTTATTTATGTATTTACCATTATTTCGGAAGGTTTGCGTTTGTGCGATCCCACCGAACTGTGGCGTTAATGGCAGTATTAACAAGAGAAAAAAGAAATATGTAACAATATCAAAGTACTTTTCTTCGTAATCAATAAACGGCGCATCCAACAAATTATTATTTTTAAATAATACTATTTATCAAAGAAAAGCAACAGATACAGGATAAAATAAATATGTTTAAAAGTTTAAATTATATTTCCAATATAAGAAAAACAAAATTCTCAGAGGTGGAAAATACAATAGTCATCTGTAATTTTTTACTTTTCTCGTATGCATCAAAGTAGGGAGTATTGCAGTTGTTTTTCTCGAGTTTTGTCATTAGTTCTCAATCAATACAAAATAAAACAAAAGCAGAGTTGCAATGGTAGAGCTGCGAAGTGTGCATTCGCAAAACATTTAATTGGATCTTCTGGCGTTTGCTTGTGGTTTAAAGTAAAGTAAAAACGTGTGAGGATTATTCGTGGCGTGTAATGATGTTTTGTGGCAATTTAGCTGGATGTGTCTACCTGCAGAAAGCTGGAGCAGACCGAGAAGGGGCTTCCCAAATAACAATAACATCGTGTTCGAGGGAGGCCTTGCATCGATCCCCGGGGACTCATATTCTTGTTTACATGGTCGCAGCATCCTCACCCTCTCTCACCTATCCCACAACCACTGCAGATCTCAGCTATGAAATTAATATAGACCGCAAGAGGAAACTGCTGTTTCTAGTTGTAATTTTCTACAAATTATTCTCAATTTCGACGTTTTTTCTTGCTGTTTGTTAACATTAGATACATGCTAATGCAATTAAAACAGTTGTATGAAAAATTAATTAAAATTTATGAAATTTACAAATCATACATAACATTCAAAAGTTATAACCTTTAATCTTCTTTGTAGTCACGTATATGTTGTTTACTATATAGCTTATATTCAATAGTTTGATGATTCTTATTGGCTTTCCGGTAGGTGGCAAAGATGAAAGGAACTTTTCGGTACGGAGGGGAGGGATGAAACTATTCGGAACAATTGAAAGATTAATGAGTCGCTGGTGGATTTTAATCCCGGCCGAGGGTTGTTATGCGAATTGGAAGTTCGCTTGAAATGAGCAAAGTTTCATCAAGACTCGCATAAATAGAAACCGGGATTCTCTCTCTCTCTGGCAAGAAGACAAGATGATATCGAGACGGCAGCTCTCAATTAATTTATTAATTGGAAAAGTTCGAATTTTGCAACAAAAAAAAAACGATTGATATGGGAACAAAGTCGCACTATTTTTTTAATTTTTGCATTGAAACGATGAAACGATTTAAATTCGCAAATGAAAAATTGATCAAAAAATATTAGATTTCTACATTAATTTTATAATTCAAATTAATTTCAATAATATCTAATATTTGACTTATTTTGAATTATTTACTTAATATTTCATAAATTCAAATGCAGTTTAAAAAAATATTAAAATTTAGCAAAATTTTTAAAATAAAATAAGAGTTGAATCAATCAGATATTTGTAAAAGTACTTAAGTTATATTTATGAATTATAGAATATTTAGGAGGAAAGATAAGAAAGTTGAAATTGTCTTTGTGTGCGAGGAAAGAAATGTGCAAAGAGACGTAATGTATACATGATAAATTACGTAACTGAGAGGGCTGCGAAAATATTGTTGTTTCTTGTGAAAAGGGCGCACGTCCTATCAGCAATGCAAATATTTAAGGCCCGACGTATATTGAACATATGAAAAACGCCAAAAAAAAAAGACAACAGAAGAAATATGAAGAAAAAACAAATGATAAGGGTCAAACATCTGAATGCGGGTCACCTCACCCATTGTTTGTCTTCTATCACATCTCGCTGAAAAAAAATATAAAGAGAACAATCTGGTTGTTATAATATGTATGTTGTATGTGTACAGTCGATGAAAATCCCCTCGCGCATCCCAATTATCTATGACATTTCGATGACAAATGGATCGTTACGCAAAATCATCACCGGTTGACGTATCGTCGAGCCCATCATGTTCCGTCGGACATGAATCAAAGGGATGTGTTTGTTACATTGGGGGCATCTGGTGGGTCGAAAGGAAAATATATTTTAAAATTGAAGTCGGTGTATGCGGGGACACCTTTATTTATGGTAATACTGGTACTTTCAGTGTTTGCTACAATCTCTCTTTGTTGTCTCCTCCACGTGTATGGTTTTCGGATTTATTGTTTATTTATTTTCGGTAATGTTTCGTCGGGTGTCTGTCGAAGTGCTCACGTTTTCAATAAATATTTTCCGCGGAGACGCCTGTTTTGGGGTTGGGGGGATTTACGTGGCGCCCTCTAAGCCACCCTCGCATAATGTATATTGTCTACAGGAAAAGATGAATATTATATTTACATTTCGCTCGTACACAATCCATATATTACGAAATGGAACGGAACGGCCGCATTTATCCGCAATTTCGAACGCCCGTCCTCCTCCTCCTCTTCCTCTTTCTACTTCCATTCGCTTCTTGGATAAACATTCCTCGAGCGATGAATTATTATTCGTAAAAAAGACGGAGCAAATTGGGATGGGTACAAACAGGAGGGAGGGTGGTTGGAAAGGAAAGAAGGAGAAAAAGGATTCGCAAAGATGTAATCTCTCCTGAGCCCTCGAGGATTGATTCGACTAATTTGTTAAATAAATGGGGACTTAGCCCTCTTACTCGATCATCGTCGAAAGACACCTGAGCGCTTTGCAAAGAGGTATTACTTTCGTAACGCTGCTGCAAGGAACGAACCTCAACCTATCAATTAAAATAAATACCTATTCATAATCAACGAACATTTCAAATACATCAATAAATATATCAATTAAGAAGCAATGCTTTTTGTAAAATTTAAATTTTAACAAAGTTACAAATAAAAAAGGTGCAATATTTTTCCGTTTGCCTCATTCGTATGTTAATTCCGTTTTCGGTCGGTGAATTATTTCGATAGATCCATTCGAGGAGGGAAAACCGGAAAGCCCTTCCGTTGCGAAACTGGCTCTAATAAAGCCGCGGCTTAATTTAGGTGGCCGCCTTTTCCATCCTCTCCCCACCCTTTTCGCAAACTCCTTTGTTGTTCCGCAACTTTGTATATTTTTATCGAAAACTTTTCCCTATTGCGAGACGATAAAACTGGTTGCCTCCACCGCCTCCGCCGCCTACTACGACGCGTATTTATTTTACACCTCCTCCAGGTTTCAATGGACGCGCGGTGTAATTCACTTTTGAGTGGTAAACCGACAATATTACACTCAAGTTATACACTATATCCATCCATACACACGTTTACTGCACTCTCATTTTATTTGTTATTTTTTGTAGAGTCGCGCCCCCGCAAAATCCCGGTGCTTTTATACGTGATTAAAGCGGCATTTCACGGCACCGGATAAAGTGCAATAATGGACTCGCTACTTGACTCTTGCTACTATTTCAAAGTACTTCTCGTTCTCTCTGTGTGTGTGTATGTGTGTGTTTATTAAAAACCATTGAAGCGAGATGAAAGTAATTTCGTTTCTTTACAAAATTGCAACGCTACAATTTTCGATGCTTACATTTCGTTAGCTCACTGTATGAAAACGGCTGAAGCTACAATAATATGTATAGGTTTATTCCATTATATCAAGTCTTTAAGTCTTATAAATAATCAATTAAGATAAAATAAACTTTCATTAATATTTGAATAAATAAATAAAATGTTTTAATTTAAGATTATTTCATATTTTACTGTAAATTATGGAAAGAGCTACAATACCTAAAGTAAAGACGTTTTAAAAAATGTCTATGTTCTAATATATCTATTCTAATTATCTTCGAGTTAGTAAGTTTTTTTTTATGCTAAAATGACCAATCTGCCTGCGTTTAAGTATTAATAAAATTTGCTGGTCGAAAACCAAGTTATTTTCCGATATACTTCACATCCGCGATACGAAATAGTCAAGTCAGTTAATCCAGTTTTAAGTGTGATATTTTATTAGCGGCAGTAAAACGCGGCAATTCGTTGCAACGAACATAAAACATCATTTCCACTTTTACTCAAACTTCAGGCGACAGACAATTTCCCGTATGCAGAAGACCGGAAATTCTCATTACGCCCTCGAGCAATTCTTCTATTTTAGACCATAACGTTCCAGTTCCATTTTCATATGTGGAAATTACGGAGCTTCCTTCGACATTTCTCCTCTATCTCTAATGGTAATCAAATTTCGTCCTCGTCCTCCTCTCTTTCTCTCCAAGGACCGAGTTTTCTCAGTTCGTGTCACAGTTTAATTCCGTTCCGCGATTCCAATCTCGAGCGCTGTTTTATTGCGAAAAAAACTATATTTTTCATGTCTTCGTCGTCTCCGGAGACGCGTAATGATGTCGGGGAGATGCAGCAGCTCCATTCACCTGAGGGTTTGCCCTTTTTTTTTGCGTTGATAAGATCGAAGAATCCAGCAACGTCGGGGATTGGATTTTCCGATTTATGTATATGGTGCTAAATAGTATGATTAAGGGATACGACGGATACGAGATTTATCGCGAATTTTTCAGCGAAAATGGAATAGGGTTTGTAGCGGCGATTAATTTTGGTCGCAGACGAATACAAACATCCGTTTCCTGTAAATCACCTCCACGGATACCGGATTAATTGCGACGCGCCATCTCTTAGGCTGCAATAAATCACATGATTTCATCCCCAATATTTAATGAAAAAAAAATAGTTCATCAATATTATTATCATTCTCATTCACCAATAAATCACTAATCATATACAGTATTTAATTGTATATTTTTTTGAAATTATGATTAATAAAATTTAAATTTTATGATAGATGCGCCAGGCAATAAATTCAATTATAATTATTAACGTATTAGTTAAGTTAACTATTTATATTCTTTGTATTTTAAGCTGTTATTTGGATATTTCATACGATTTTCAGGAAATTCAAGTTGTTACTTTTCTTGGCTTACTCACGTGAAATAAAGTAGTTTTAATGTGAGGTGCGGCTTCAGAGCGTGCTAGTATAGTTATCTTCTACTGAAGGTTTTCCAACTCGGCGAATGATGGGTGTGGGGTGCAAACAGGATCATTAAAGCGAGAAAATGTTGCGGTAATAGCGGTTTTTTCTTTTCTTTTAAATGTCGGACATTCGGGGATGGTTTAATCCGTAACGATTGAAGGGGTGCTGCTTGATCCTTAAAAATCGCGACGTGCGAACGTGCGGATCGCGCGGTTTCCACTTTATATTGCGACACGTACGTAGGGTTTCATCCTGAAACCGCATAAACCGCGCCGAGCCGCCTCCCCTTCGATACACTCGCACCCCGCAAAACAGAGCTTTTCTGTTTACGATTTGGTGGAGGCGAAATGGTTGGTGTTGGTTCGAAGTGTGAGAGAGAGAGAGGAAATCTGTGTGGCTCCGACGTGCCCCGATGGCCGTGATTAAAATGAAATTACTCTATTCAACTGCGAAATTAACAGCGCACACGCGTTTACTCTGGATGCCGGAGTACGCAAGAGAAATAGTGAGAGAATTACACAACAAACTGTATTTTCATATAACGACCCGCACAACTGGAAAACACTAAGTGTTGTTGCCCATTTCATTGCTAAATAAACTACTGCTATTGCTGCTTTCCTCCAATCTACAAAGTAAAAATACCAAGCAAAATGTATAAAGAGAAACTTTAACTTTAAACTTTTCCAAACTGTAATAAACTTACTACATTGTTCTACATTCTATAATTACTATTTTATCTTGTTGTTAATGAAAAAATATACAGTGCTACTTCGGTTCTCGATATTTTTAAATGTATGATTATATTCAATCGAATAACAAAATTGATATAAATTATAAAACTAATTGAAGTTCAAACCATGAAATTTGAGCGGAATGGGCAAACATAAACATTAACTGCGAATTGAATAGATCTAATGCGAGAACTTAATTATTGCGAGGGAATCGGAGTGAGTGATTTGAAAACGATAATTGAGTTAAATCGAGGTTTGGGAAAGCGCCGGAAGCGGAAACGGCCTTCCCTCCGGTGCAATTTCCATCTGCTCGCAAGGATTTCGTTCTGCAGGAGTAGGTGGAAGAGTATGAGCGAGAAGGCGGATTATTCCACCAGATTATTATTATTGCCTGCCTTTGCGTGGGACCAAAACCAAACCAAACCCAGCTTATTTATATTTATTCAATTTCGTGAGTCTGAACTACCTACCTAATTGCTCCTGCGGCCGTACAAACATGCAGGTAATTAGCATATCATAACTGAACAACATTAAGTAAATCCCGCGCCAACGTTTTCCACCGCCGGAGAACCGGAGGCATGCATAATGAGTTGAATTACGATTGTTTATCCTGCATCCACTTGCGACGTGCATGAGGCTACTTAACCCCTAGATATGAAAGCTCAGCCGGAAAAAAAATATGATGTAATCTCTGATATAAACATTTTCATACGCTAAGTAACTTCACAATTATATAGCATTACATTTACGAAATATGCTTAATCTCTATGATATATCGTCTAGTACTGGAGAAGATTTATTTCAATTATATCTATGTTATCTCCTACACTTGACATGCACTTGAAGAATTAGATGTAATATATTCTCTTTAATACTTGTATACTTATACTTTAGTACCTATCTTATAAATAAGACATAATTATAAATAAGATCTTAGGTAATACAGTATTGTGTATAGGATTTGGCATAGTCTCGTTGTTTCTTAAAGGACTTAAAAATTACTTGATACTTGTCAAAGCCACTTATGCATTTTATCAAGTGGATTTGTACAAATTAATTTGACGTATTGTATTTCTCAAGGGGTTCCAGTCGTAAAAACCCATACCATGAATATTTAAGGACAGATCGAACTTAGAAAGACAAAAATTTATGTGACTACATCAAGTATTTAGTCTATTTCCTTAAAACTATTTTTAATATCACAAATTACAATCATTTTCTTACGCAACAATTCCCCTTTTACAAATGAGTTTCCATTAAACCAAACCGATTTATATACTTGAAATGCATTTCCATTGAAATATCCGTAATTACAGATCTCTACTATATCAATAATTTCATTAAAACAAAAGAAAAACAAATACATATTTCATATCAACTTGGGCCAATGAAAACATGAAATATTAATGTCCACTTATTAGTTCTTTTTTTGTTGTTGTTGTATTGTTCGTTTCAGTTTTCGATTGAAATATTCATAATTGGAGAGCCGCATCATCGGTGGATGCATGAAAAATTCATCGGTTTACACGTGGATCGGATTAAATATTTGCTCGGTTCGGGTTAATGCACAGAAGGGGAAGCACGCAATTCGTACACGAAATCAAGTTAAATAAGTAAATGGAAATCTTACCTAGGCCGCATTAAAAACCGTTGAAGGATAGTAACAGCAAGGATTTCCTGCAAAGAAAAATAGAAAAGAAAATTAGTGAAACACAATATTTGTTTTAATACCAAAATAAATTAGTTTGTATTCATATAACTTCATATATAGATTTCAATCGCAATGGTTTTGGAAGATATTTTCATCATTTTTAATTAGAAACTTTATTTTAATCCTATATAAGAAAACTATTGAAACTTTTTCTAATATAAATAATTCCACGTTAATAATGGTTTTCTATAGATTTCACTCACGTTTAGCAACTGTAATTTCATTTTATACTTGTATAATTTATGTAATATTATTTGAAATAAAACTTATAAAATTGATATTTTTAATAAAACATTATGTACATTTAGTTTATTTATATAATACCAAAATAAATTAGTTTGCATTCATATAACTTTTAGAAAGTTTGTAATTTTGAGTAATTTCATAAAAATTTAAACTAAATTAATTTAAATTTTTGTTCAAATAATGAGGATTCAGATTTTTTTTTTATAAATAATGTAAAAATGAAGTAGTATTATAACTGTGAAGTGTTTGTTTGTAAAGGAAAAGACTAAGGGTGAAGACTTCAATATAATTGGGGTAGAATAAAGAGACGCGACGACGAGAAACAGCTTCTCTTTTGTGCTTTTCCAGCGAAGAGCTGTTTGCTTAGACGTCTGTGGAGAGTAAAATATCAATGATGATAATTCCCTCGGAAAGTATGCGAGCGGTAATAACAACAATGATAAGACGTTAGGGATGACTAAAGTCGCGGTAAAAACAAAGATGAGACTTATATTAAAACTCGTGTAAACAGGACGGAGGAAAGAAATCTACCAGTTTATTATAGCATTCCACTTGAGGGTGTGCGTGTGTGTAAGCACGTTTTCTCTCTCTCTCTTCTCTCTTCTCTATCTTTCTGAATAGGGGTGGTATTCCGGAAACCTACTATAGGACTCGACTACTACTACTCCAGTTTAGAATTCGAAGTCTGCACTGTGGATGAGGAGGAGGAGGAATCTAGAAATTGGGGCGCCACCCGTTTAAGAGCCATTAATAATGAAAGGCTCGTCGCACAATAACATTCCCATTTTCTGTACACAATAATTCCAAGCCGAAAGGGAGCGATTCGGAAATGTTTATATAAACACACTTGACATCTTCAGGGGTTGTTACAGAATGTATGTGAGAGAGAGAGAGAGAGAGAGAGAGAAGTGTATGAGTGAAGGAGGCATTCCCTAAATCCATCCATCCACGCTCCCTCCTAAGTAAATATTTAATTTACATTTAGCGCTTATTGCGTAATAAGTTAATCGAATCCGAATATAGTCTAAGTCATTGTTATTCTTAGCGAATCCATTAGCAGCGAGGCTCTCGGTTGTATTTCGGGATTCATCACGCTGTTTATTCAATTATAATTACACGTCTTTTCCAACAAAAAACTTATTATTATTATTAATCTAAATCTCATTATATAACACACAAAAGATCAACATTATAATTTTCGTTAACACAACGCTTTTCCTCGGCAATTTCAAACGAATTATCGAAAAAAACAACAACAATAGGAATGGAAAAAGTGTTTGAAAGTGAATAGGAAGTTCAGATTTCAGATTACAGCATCCTTTGGAATTACGGTGTTCGCATTAATACATAGATATTAATACACTTGGTATAACGTTCTCTACCTTTAGCTTAGCAAATTTGGCTAATTGTTTGAAACACAATATTAGATTACAGTAATCATATCTAACGCACACATGAAAGCAATTAATTTGTAATAATAATACCGTGCTTTAGCACTGCTACTAAATTCATCTCTCTCCCTCTTATATACATCTATATTTAGCTTATATAGTACGTACATACTTATACTTATACTATATGGCTGCTGCATACGATGCAAACTTCTTGAGAGTTGCGCTCAAAGCTTGCGGAAACCTACAAATATTTTCAAACAACATTTCAACAACAATAATTGTTGAATTATTTCCACTAGATTTCACCCATGTTGAGAAACTGTAATTTCATCTTATACTTGATATAATTTATCTGAAATTTTGACAAAAGTAATAAATTTCATAAAATTATTTAGATTTAATCTAGTTTATACATGTTGTATTCATCTACAAACTAGTTAGATTTCAATGGTTTTGAAAGATATTTTCATCATTTTTAATTAGAAACTTTATTTTAATCGTATATAAGAAAACTATTGAATTTTTTTCTAATATGAATAATTCCACGTTAATAATTGTTTTCTATAGATTTCATTCACGTTTAGAAACTGTAATTTCATTTTATACTTGTATAATTTATCTAATATTTTGATTTATTTGATACATTTAGTTTATTTTCACTTATGAAGTTACTTACATATTATAATCATCTACAGACTATATATATATTTCACTATTTTTACTAATAAATTTAATTTAGTTATTGTTGAAAATATTACAAAAATTGCGGTTGCTTTAGAAGAAAAACTGCTGTTCAAATGGAAAATGAAATTATGCTGTAAAAGTTTAATAAAATATGTAATATCAAAGATGTTAGAGTGAGAAAATTGTGCATAAATACGTTTTGTGAAAGAGGATAAAAATATAGTTTCTATGTGTGTGAGTTAGGAGCGATTTATACTAGTAGTAGAGTGGATTATTGCCATCATTATGGAGACGTGGCAATGGCAAAAGGACACGCGGATCCCCATAACATTTAACGGTGTCGGGCGACAAAGACGCGCATCTGCTGGAAATTACCTCTGGTTCAGTAATTCCTCGTGGACACTTATACGACAGATATGATTATTACTTTCGAGGTGACCGAACATAAACATATTAAAACCATTTTGGCATCACGATTTTTCGATTTCAATGAAAACGTATTAATTACTCGAAGTATTACGCGATTAAGCGGATTTATCCAGTTGGCAATGCTGAAATCGTTCGCGTTAAAAGCGAGTTTGCAACGACTACTGAGGGTGGGAGGGGGTTGGTTGGTGGATTATACAAAATATAATACAGTGATTAGTGTAATGATGACCGCCGCAGCCCCCGTTTTATGAATGGGATTGTCGGTTGCGTGTTAATTTAATAATTAATCCCGGGGGATATTAATGTGGCATTTCGAGGCGAGGCGAGGCGAGGGGCGTATGAATGGAAATGGGAATGGGAATGGGCCGCTGCAGTGAGTATGAGGATTTTGGGGGGTCTGAATGAAGCCGCCGAAGCGTTCCCGCGAGAGGAACGCAACCCTGGAGATCCCCAGGCCGCAGTTGAGGTTTAATGCCTTTTGGGACCGATATAAACTTTCTCCGCCTTTGTTTCTCCATGGAGTGCCACAGTCGGAAAACACACTACACTATACTTACTATATAAACACACACACACCAAGTGCAGCACACTGAGACCAAATACAGAGGTGACCGGGCGAGGGCAGAAAGTGTTCGCTAGTAAACAACCGTTTACTGTACGTAGGTGGACGAGGACGGGAAAGTTAAAGTTAATTAAGGGATCAAATTGATGATTTTAACTGTGCTTCCTTCCTCTTTTCTCTTCACCGTGGATTCGAAACATCTTTGAGGATGCACGGATGTACAAATAAGCAGCTTTACCTTTTATTAGTTGACATTAGCAACTGCAGACTGTGGTAATTAGTAAATAATGAGAAACCCCGGAAATACGGGTGCATCTTTGATCTAACCGCACAAATTCCACAGCTTCCAAACAACAAGTTTTGACCGCTGTATATATAGATAAATAGATAAAACTAAACGATTGTTTCTTTTATAAATTACAAACCAAATTGATCCAAAATTTAACAACTATTATATTTCTAATTATTACTGTTAAATATTGAAATATTTCGACAACCTCACTAGTAAAATGAACACTAAACGATGTTTCACATTGAATATTCTATGGATTGTTGAAAATTGTAAAAAAAAACAAATTGAATTATTCCAAATATAAAAAATCAATTGAATATTGTTGAAAATTGTAATAAAATAATATATGAAAAATAAAAAGAGCAAAGTTGAAATGTTTCATATCGGCGGTGCGAGGATGCAGGATATTTTCGCATTCCTTGGGATTGAGTAATTTCCAACCGCCGTTCGCTCGGGATTAGAGCCTTCTTCGATCCTGTCTAGGGGCAATCTTCCAGACACTCCGAGAGTATATTGAAAATCAGAAAATGGAATTATCCAAAGGCGGCGGCGAAAACCAGAAACCCTCCAAGAGGAGAAAGAAAAAATAAATAAATAGATAAATGGAAACACTTGTTATTATTGAAATCGACGATGTAAGCAAACGTGTTTTCACCGACAGATCCAATTAGAATCCGCACAATTCAATTTTCTCGCCTCGAAAATCCACTTTTCCTCAATCGTACGTGCGCGCGTTACTCTCATCGAAATCACGAATGGAAATAATTACATCGAAACCTCAGATCAGATTGATTCCTTCTGATTTTAATGAACAATTAAAAAGTTTCGCTCTCGGCTTATTATTTTTACATTTTAGAAAAGCTAAATGCGATTAGCGTGCGCAAGTCTCCGTCCGGATGGGAGCGTAATCTGTGTCGTATTAATTAACAACCAAAAAAAAAATAAAAAATAAAAAAAAAATATGTATGTACGAAAAGCTTGTCCTCGAAAGTTATTAAATCGATCCGGCTCCAGTCATCTATGTATAAGGAATCAGCGTAATCCCATTAAAACTTACGCAAATTGGTATTCTTTGCATCGACGTGAAGCACCGAAACCCCGAATCCCACTTTCATCCTTGTGCTTATCTTTTTTTCCAAACCCACCTCCACCCTCTCTCTGATTATATGTGTGAGAGAGAGAGAGAGAGAGAGAAGAAAAAAACACGGCCATCGATCGTTAAGCTCAAGCTTCGTTTGTACACTCTTCAAAGTTTAATACATTATTCTGCAAGTTTTCGAAGCTCGTCACGCTGCTGGCTGCTGGGTCCACCCTTGGAATTGTAAATAAATTTATCGATTGAGAAACACACGTTAAATGCAGAAAAGAAATAGATTCTTTAACAATTAGTAACATGAAAAGTTGGTAATAAATGTAATCTAAATATGTATACATTTTCATAAAAATGAAACTCTAATTGCTGGAAAATTAATAACATTATCAATTGTAATGAATGCATCTATTACATTTAAAGCGGTTTATGTTTATGCTCTCCACTTACTGTGCGATTGCATAATCACTTTGGATACGAACGGTTGGATTTAATCCAGAAAGCAGTCGGTCCAGTTGGTTACATTCCATTCATAAATTATCGCTCATTGTCCATCGGCGCTTTCGCGGAAATTCACCGACCGAATTTTCGAATTACGCGCGAATCCAAACAACGCATCTAATCTTCAGATGAATTGCATGAACAGAGTTGATGCATTTACGGATATCTCGACGCTGTTGCAATTTCGACCAAAATCCCCGAGTAAATATTTCTCGTATTTCTGTTAAACGACTAGATTATTCGATGCGGGATGGAATTGGGATGAAAAGGGGACGAGGGATAGCGATAACAACAGAACGAGGATCCATGTACGACGATGTGTCTTCGTTGTTGGCTTTTTTTTTCCATCGTTCCGTCCTCTCTCGTCTCGTCTTGTTTCCATCCTTTTTTCCAATCTGGAATAAGGAGCTTTGTGCAACGGGGGGCAAATCTCGAGATTTGTCTAGATGGGACGTCATTCTGGGGTGTCAGCGGGAGAGAGACTCTCTTCTTCACTTTCCTACTTCTTTCACCCATCCCAGAGTGGAATGATAAGAGCCATAAGATCGTCGCTTTGCAAATGGCCGTTGGCTACGTCGGCTTCGGATTAGATTATCCCTACACATATATCCATCCCTTCTTCGCTCATCTCACTAAATTCAGCGATTCTCATAACCGCGACCCGGCGCAACCACACAAGACTCATGCAATAAGCAGAGTACAGAAGAGACGAAGAAGAAGAAAAACAAACAAACACAGCAAAACTACGAGAAAAGTGGAAAATAAAGAAAAATATATATATATAGACTGTCGGGGGAAAATGCGAGCGGAATTATTTTCCATGCGGCTCTTTTATTATTGCTGTTTATGTCTGACCGTCGCAACGAAACTTAATTACTCGAAACCATAAAGATTTCGTAGCTTCCGTTCTCCTCTTACACGCCGACGAGGGAGAAAAAATAATAATAATATAAGTGAATAAAAATAGAAGGAACACCGGGAGGAAAATGGCGGAAAAATTGTGCAGACCGGAAAGACAATACCGACCTGACCATTAACGTTTTCATTAAAAAGCAAAGCTTTATTAAATTTCCGGCTTCCTTACTGCCCATTCTCTACTACACAGGATAAAACATATTTCACATCAGCGAGAGCATTGAACTTTGCGTTTTTCGCATGAAACATTTAATTGCTCATTGGAAATCATTCTTAGTTTTTTTTTATTTGAAGCAACAACTTTTATTATAAACTAGAAATTTTATACGCTAAGTACCAGTAAATATATTAGAATTGTTAAAAAAAAATAACGTTTGTACAGTTTCTGATAGGTGTCATTTAAGTATAATGATGAAAATGGAGGAAAACAAAGTACATTTTAGGCTTTTATACCAATAACTAAGAAATATTCTGGGCAATTTAAGCTTTAAAGATCTTAATGATGAAATTAAGACAATAATTGAGATATATGTTTTGCACAATTTTACTGACAGAAAAACCTCTAGAATTTAAGACATATCGATCAAAATATAAAATCATGAAATATAAATCTGTTGTTTCTTATTACTCTTGAAGTAATGAAATAACTTTAAAGCTGAAACTATTTCGTTTGAAATACTCGTAAGTAGTTTATAGATTAGAGTGGGTCTGGTCGAGGAGGCAAACAACGATAATAAGTATTTTACGGTTACGTAAAGAGGAAGTTGCGGTTAATTTTGAAAAATATAAATTCTTATTAAGTTGAAAACTTCGGTGCACATTCTTGTATATATATATATACGTATATAGAGAGAGGGTGAGAGAGAAAGAGGAGAGTTGAAATGAGATTTAAAAGGACAGAGAGGAGGAAAAAGAGAGAGACTAGACTAGTTTCGTGCAAGAGGAGACAAACGGAGATAACGATATTCTCCTTTGGTGCATGGATGTGGGACTTGTTATGGGACAGTCGGGGTGGTGGTGGTTTTGATGGTTGTTGTTAGGGGTTTGCTATGAGAAGGGTCGTCGTCGTCGTCGTTCACGGCGATAATCTTTTAAGACCGCGCTGACCCTGCCGCCCCCTTTGAATTGGGGGCGGCGGTGGGATGCGACGATAAACTGGGGGCGGCCGACACGAACGAACGAACGGACGGGGAGAGAATGGAGAGAAAAAAAAATAATATGAGCGAAGCGAAACGCGATAGTCGGCGGTAGTGAAACGGTCAGGATAAAACGCACCCAAACGAGCGAATTGATAGATAGAAGAAAAAAAATAATATAAGAAAAGAAAAGAGAGAAGAGAGACGAGCCTTGTATTTTACAAGGAGATCCCCCGTAATAAGGACGAGATTTATGGCAACCTTTTCCATCCGGTATTAATTCCAAACTCTGATTTTTTTTTTACCGTTTCCTTAGATATAAAATATTTATGTGTATGTGCGTGTGTCTATGAGATGGAGAAAGAGCGGAATGTGATCGACTTTTCCATTATCCTTCGTGTTATGCAAGAGGAATGGAATTAGCGCGAAAAACGTCCTCCTTTCTAATTGCCTTCCCCTCTATTATGTCAAATCCGTTCTTTATTTCGTTTTTTCTTTTTGTTGAGCGCGATTATTAATTCACCTTTTCCTCTAATTAATTTTCACCCTTCCGGAATCTGCACAAAGATCGCCAGATTCAGGGAAAATTGTAGATTTTTTTTTTAAAAAATCTCTTCGTTAAATCCTCATCAATCAGGCTCAGACGTTTTTCAATTTCTTAAAATTCACTTAAAGTCAAATGCAAATCAAAGTTCACGTTTCTAATTCAAATTTAGTATATTCAATTCATATTTTCAAATTTGCTTGCAATACTTATTTTGTAACATTCTTAACTCTAGTTGAAACTGAAATATTTTTATTTCAACACAATTAAAATCCAATAACTCATATTAACTCAATCTATAATTTTGGAATCAAATTTGAAAATAAGTTATTTGTTTAGAGTTGTTTTTGTTTGTAAATAATAAGTAAACATATAAATTTCAAATTTTGTTATTTTAAGGTAGATTTAAAGAGTGAATGAAATTGTATAATGTGCGTATTTTGCTGTAATCCAATTTATATTAGGGGGTGGTAGGATCCGGTGCGGTTCTAATTAGTAGATAAGTAATTGACGTGGTCCGGTCCGGTTCGAAGGGGTGGAGTGGAGTGGAGAGTAGTGTGGGATGATGCAAGGGCGAAAGCCCTTTACGTCTTGAAACGATTGTACACGGTTTGTTCCATCCTTAGGCCCAATCCTCGACCCGTGGAAGTGAGAACCAGTCGAGCGCCGAATTAATCTATCCAACGTCGATCACTTCAACCCCTCTTTTCTTCCGATCTTCCCTTTTCCATCCGCCAGAAGCGATGCAAGAACGAAAACCATCGGATGTGATGCATTTCCTTCCATCCATCTAACAATTCATTCATCCGTCCGCGCACGTGAATCAAGGTTTTTACGCTGAAACCGTTTCATTATCGTAAGGGATGATCGTAAAACTCGCGTTTAGTTTATAGTGGGCACCACTAGTTGTTATCGCCGTTTGGGACAGGGGGATCTCGTTGTATATTTTCGCGATTGCGGGTGGATGCACACAAAAAAAAAATAGAAGAAGGAAAAAGGGTGGCGGAGCGAAAGAGGTGAGTTTGGAAAGGGATGAAATAGAGAGAGACAGGGAAAAAGTCCTCAGTGCGGAACCCTCGTCCGGTTTAAATTTAATCCCGGATACATGATTTCCTCCTCCTTTTTTTTTTATATCAACGACAACATAGCTAGACGAGAAAATAAAATAAAGCGAAACCCTAATCCAAACCCTTTTTGCCCTTTCCGAGCAAAACTTTTCTTCTACTTTGTCTTTTTTTTTTGCACTACACCAAATAAAATCACATTATAGTGCAGCTTACGGAATTTACTTAAAAGTTTTGCTAATGAAACCATCTGTTTTTATTTGAGTAAATGATACCAATATCCGCCAAAATAATTGCATGATAAATTTAAGTGCAACAAAATTTAACTACAACTGCAATAAAACATATTTATTATAATTATATAACAATACGTATAAATTTACGTGATTTTACAGAAAATTTTGAAATAGTGTTAACTTATTTACTTATTTTCAAATTAATGATATTAAAATGATACAAATATAATTTTATTCAATAATTACATAAACTATTGAATAAAACAGAATTATTTCCAGGAATTATACCGAAATAGCATTTTTCGTAAAATACATTCACAAAATTGCAACATAAAGCATATGCAGGCAAATTTTAAAACCGAGTTGCAAAAATAATGCGAACTTCCTTCTGACAACACAATAACAAACAGTATTTATTACGTAATATGCCATCAGTAAATTACGTTTTTAAAAATTACTATGAGGATGGGAATGGGAAAAAACACAAGCAACAAAAAAAAAAGGAAGAAAGAAAGATAGAAAAAAACGCTGCAAATGCGAAAAGAGGAATCAGGCTATAATAAAAGTCGAATAAAACTTCGCCCTGGTAGAGAAAAAGGGAACGCCATTTTTCACGTTTCCGCTCTCCCGCTTCCTTCTTTGTCTCTGGATTTTTCATATACCATACGACTACATATATATTTTCCTCGTTTTTTTCTACTTCTTCGTTCGGGGATGGAAGGATGAGAGAGAGAGGGAGCTTCCGCACGAAAGGCCTCCGATATTAAATGAAACACAGGGTCTGAAATTCAGAAATTGATATCGGACGTATTAATGGAAGTTGGCGTCCGTCGGATTCCATTGAAGAAGCCGAATGTCAATCGTAACCCAATACCCTAACTAATGGTGAAATAAAGCACGCATCTTTCTCTGGACAAGGTTTGCGAACAAACAGAAAAAAAAAGAAGAAATATTGAAAGGATAGGACGATATGTAATAAGAAAGAGGAAAATAAGAAAATGGGGTGTAGGAGACGCGACAATGGGGAAGATATTAATAACAAAGGGGATGAGAAAGGAATAACACACACATACATGTATATATGTTATATATATGCTGCCCTTTTTTTGCTGCTGCTGCTTCTTCGGGGAAAAATATATATAATAAGAGGAATGCGTGTATAAAACAGGGCGATAAATTTAGAGCGTCGTGGGTTTTGTAATAGAATTTTGTATGTTACGGAGCAGAGGACGAGTGGAGGCAAGAAAAAAAAATAAGTATACAAAAAAAAAACCGGGAACTCAATCTAAGTCCAGGCGGGGTTCTTTATTATGTAACAAACATTGATCTATCATCATATGTTACACAAAAATAACAAGGAAGCAATGTATTTCTTACGTATATACAAAAAAATGAATTCGTTTTTCTCACAATTCTCTCAAATTTTGTGCACTGTTTGAATCTGTGTTAATCGAAGCCGCACTAAACGAGGTCCACAAAACAAAATCGATATTAAAATTTATTATTCTGAATGAATGCGAATAGAAATGTCTTAGGAATGAATGGTATCATGACTAAGAAATCATAGGAATTATTATTCATCTTCCGGTCAAGACCATAAATTACGTTAAACGCAAAGCGAATGCGACATATTTACATCGGGTTTGAAAAATTAACGAGTGAATTAAGCGGAAATACCGCCGATGTTTCCTGCATTTCTTGATAAATATTAATACGTCTGCATTACATATTCATACTCCGTGTTTTCGTCTCCCTTTAACAGTTCGCTCAGTCAATATTTCAAACTGCTCTTTTATTCTGTTACATTTTCAGCTGCACATTTGCAGGTTTTTTTTTTTGTTTAAATAAAGTATCAGTTTTCATAGCAAAATCGATCTTAAATTTACAACAAATGAAGTGAACAAAAGGGTTGAATTTTCGATTAACGTGAAATATTGTTTTGCATGCAATTAGTGTAAAATAGTCCAACTGAACCGCATTTCCCGATCGATTCCCTTTTCCAAGCAAATTACTTTGTGATTTTCATTTTCGGTTTATTTCCGCACCAAATTAGAATCAATTTTAATACGAATTTCGCTTCACCATCGGATGCAGTTCAATTGACGTTACAATTCGATGGAAAATCGTTGCGATAATTTTTGAAAATAAACTTAGTTACTTGAGCTCGGATCATTTCCGCGTTATTTAAGGATAGAAATAAAGCAGAGAGTAAAATAAAACACTGGAGAAAACACAATCAGAATGTAATTAAGAGGAAAGCAATAAAAGGTTCAGAGGGAGTTTTATTCGCTCGGAAATCCGGACTAAGTAAGGGTGTGTAACGGAATCGTTTCATTAAAGGACACACGACGCCGCCGCCGCCTTCTTCTCCCGTTTTTAATTTAAATCAAACGCGAAGTGCAACTTGATTAATTGAGTGCAAACCTTTTTGAATCCTCGGAAAGGGCATGGATAAAAGTAAACGAAAATAAAGTGGAATCACCTTACAGCTTCAGTGAAATTTAGTTTCGCGAAGAAATAAATCGTATCATTTTTACGTTTTTACTTTTCTTGCAGGAGCGAAAACACACTTCATCTCCTCTATATATTCCCCAGTTGTGTGGGAATATTCTATCATCAGCAATTTAATTTAAAATTTATTTTCGCAGCAACTTCAACGCTCCTCCGACGTTATTATTGCCTATTTGCTGCACGCTTCGATCTAATTTTAATAAGGCGAACGTATTTTGTGATTCGCGCCTTCTGCCCTCGGTGTTCGATAACAAGCGTCTCGATGCTGCGTATACTTAAAAAAAACCTCCTCTTATTCTTCAACATCTGGTAACAAGGTATTACAATATCAAAGAACGTCTGCTTTATGGATTTCATAATTTCAGAAATATCTACAAATTTTATTGTCGTTCGCATTTTAATGATCAATTTTTACATGTAAAGAAAACCTTGTTTACCAACAACAAGAAACTTCTGTATATAATTTTATTTTATCAAGTTAGTAATAAAAAAACATGTTATTTATAAATAAGATGAATTATAAATACAAGTTTATCTTAATTTAATTAGTTTGTGAATGAATTTCAAATTTGGAATTATTTTATTCACTCCCTTAATGTGTAATTAATTAAATTAAATTACTGATTAATAACTTTAAAATTGGAATTATTTGCTGCATTTTCTTTAAAAGCTTTTTAAATTTGTCTTAAGGTTGTGCATGGATAGAAAAGAAGTGATGAATTCTGATTCAACTATTTTTCGTTGATCCCCAAAACCCACTCTGTGTAATACAATAGTATTCATTACATAATTAGTTATGTTGTATTAATACTAAGCAGGCAATTCATTTAATTAGCGTAATTTATTTGATGCCTCAAATTACAGCAAACAAAGTCCTTTATTTATTCGAACGTATGTTCTCGTAATTGATTACGCTTCAAATAACAAAACGAATCTAAACGATAAACAGATGTAAATTGCTACAAAGAGGTTTCTTTTTTTTTTGTTCATTGCCTGTATCGCTACTCCTCATTCCCCACGTTGGTAATTACGTGGGACGGGGGGAGTGGATATTTTGCATTTTATCGTCATCGCTGCTGGTACGAAGGCAATTAAATGTTTCACACCGCTCCGCGTTTCCATCCATACTTCTGGTCTATTTTTCCACCCTTTGTTTAGCGCGTGCATTCAATTTTTTTCCCCACCTCCCTTCACCCCGTCGTATTGTTTGCTTCGCTATGCCGCCACCCCCGCAGTTTTGTGTGTGTGTGAGGAAACGAAGGCAAACACAGCCGAAACAATAATATTTGAGGATGGAACGTGCGAGCGAGCGAGAGGTGGTGGCATGTATGGCAATTGGATTACGAGTGGCGGCGAATGAATAATTGCGGCAAACGTTCGGCAAAAGCCACCCCCGACATCCCTCTTTCATCCCGACAGATGGTCGTCGTTTAATTAGCATCCGTTCCCACCGCGTGCACAGAAATTATGTTTTCAATTAGTGATTACGTGTGTGTTTCGATCACGTTGGCGATCCACGTGAGTTTCGATTATTCGCTGTTCACCTGTTCCGTACGTACGTCCGTCATTTGTTTCAAACTGCACGAGGGCTGTTATCCACGTGCACGCGGCGCCACGTGACGCGGCTTTGAAATGTGCATGTGCGAGAAATGAATGACAGAAGAGAAAAAAAAATGCTATTTCATTACCTTATGTAAACCTCTGTCTGCAGATGATTGCAGTAATTGAAAATCTCTGCTAGTTGAAATTCACCCACAAACTGACGTTTTCGCTGATTCAACAATTACTACTTGTTGATACGTCGTCATAGCAATCATATAAAATCTTTAATACCAACCAATAATAATTAAAAACTCATTACTGCATTTATTGTAACGTGATTATCTCACTAAAACCGTACTATTTGCTAGCATATATCTACCGCTCATCCGAAAAGGGATAAAACCATAATCATCAACATAATAAATAAATAATATTCTTTTAATATAACAGTAGTTCTTACATAATTGTTAGATGGCGCCTAATTGCTTGTTATTTGAGTGTTAGGCAACCATTGTTTTTTTATGTTTAATTCAAATTTGGTTATAATACATGCAAAAGAAGTTGACAACATATTTAAATTGAGTTTTGATTAGTTCATATTATAATATATATATGATGAAAAAAAAAAAACATCAAAACTAATCTAAAACTAATAATGTGAATATATATTTTTCTATATGTGAATGATGTTTCGGTGCGTGGGCGTTAAGAGGCGTAGAATCCGCGTTCGTTCGCATTTGTTGATTTGTGAAATATCACAGCATGCTGGATGCGGCGGATCGATGGCTCCGTCCAATAAATAAGAAGAATCCGCCGCCTCGAGATTCCGGTTCTCTTCTTTGTCGTCGTCTTCGGCAACAACAAACCCCTTTTCGCAGCTTCCCATCCGTCGCCTCTTTGTACTCTATGCATTATTCATACCATATTGGTATACCCATGATTTATGGATGGAATCAAAGAAACATATTCACTTTCGCTTTCCCATCCAAATCACAATCACAAACACAAAGATAAATGTTAATTTCTTTCATCTTCCATAACATATTAACACATCAATATTGATTTATTTATTCAAATTTAGTAGTATTACAATTATATTATCATCTTGATGGACATTACCATTATACAAATTGATTGAAATTTAAATAAGCTTAAGTTTTTGAGTTTTTAACTTTTATTATTTTAGTTCAATTTTATACGAATATTCTTTTGTGAACTTGGGAAATGAATTTACCTTTAAAATATTACGATTTGAATAGAAGTTTGATTTAAATTAGTTAAATTGATATAGTAAATAATTAAAGAAATAATTCAATTTAGGAAAATAGAAATTTTGATGTGAAAACAAATGTGGATTCTGTTTGTTTGTTACGGAAAGGGATGACTTTTTGTTGTTGTCTCCCTGAGTTACGGGGAATGGGGAGATATGGTTCTGGACATTAGGTCGTCCCTTTTTCTGGTGTTAAGCCGGAAGTCGTCCATCGGGCGTTTCCGGTCGCAGCGATGCGTGAAACATTGTCGCGCCCTGTTATCCACTTCCTGTCCCTAACGAGAACCCAGCGGTACACCCAAAAAAAAAAAATAATAATAATGGTGGTGGTGGTGGAAAAACAAAAGCAAAACAGGAAGAAACAAATAAAAGTAAACTAAAAGAAGAGAAACATAAATCTGCGGGCGTACGTAATAGGCGTATACAGGGTGGACATCAATTGTAAAAATTGCTTTGCTCCCCGGATCTGAGCATATTTGCGCTGCGGACGTCCGTTGCGGGGGG
>NW_017096590.1:52473-77668 GCF_001412225.1 Nicrophorus vespilloides
GGGGGTGTGAGGTGTTTAGGTTTGTTCAAAATTTACCGTCCGTCGCCAATGAAATATCGGTTTTTCCGCGTGACACATTTTCCGGACCCCGCACATACATCTCCTCCCGCCGTCAAGTAATTTACGAGCGAAACATTTGCTCCTCCGCCGTATCGATTGCTCGCTATAGCCGGTGTGCGTGTACTTTCGATGCCATTTCGGACGATTGAATGAATGGTGGTCACGTCTCGCGACGGTCCGGTCCAGTCCGGTACGTACACGTTCCGCACCATTAGCGCATTTCCAGCCGGAGACCGGAAATGATAAATACCGACTTCCGCTTTTCCTATACCCTTTTCGCCCGTCCCATCCCATTCAACCCCATCCTTTTGAGAGAAATCCGACCCGGAGATCATCTAATGAACATGTCTGCAAGGATGGAACCTTCGACCCGCATAACATCATCATCATCAACATCATCTTGTGCGGGTGGGATTGTGTCTCTGAACGTATCCAGAATTATCCGTGATAAAAGTCCATTAGGTAATTATATCTCGCGCCAAATCCGCACCCATCCATCACCCGAAGCTCAGACGGATGATAATTTTCGGGGAATCCCTTTGTCCACATAACACTCTTGCGAAAACCACTCTAATCTACTTATTTCAGCTCCAAATCTACAAAATCCCACAATTTCAACAAAAAATATATATCTCAGCTTCTCTTTTTTTTTTATCTTATTTATATTAATGTCTCATTTTGATTAATGTCATTAGTTATATTCAATTAGTATTGAACTGTTTACTAAATCAAATATTTCGAAGTTGTTAATAATTCGTCGTATTATAATTATATTTCAAAGATTAGATCTGGAAATTCGATCATGCAATGCGCTCATTAAGCCCAAACAATCATGATCTCGCTTACATTTACATTCCTTTGAATTTACAAGAGTCCATTGTATAATCTTCGTAAACTGAATCTACTTTTTAAGAACAAACATTTTAATAACAAATCTAAATCAATCTGAATGTTTAAAATGATTTATATTCATCAATTACATTGAGAATTTATATTTACTAAAAATAATTCTAATCTGACGATGAGAAGAGAAGTCTCGGATTGTGCGTCTTCTACATCATTTTTAAAACCTGTGCACACATATTATGTGTACTTTTGAATATATTAACCATCTTCAATTTTGTTTGTCATCTTTGTTTAAAGCGAACTATATTTGCAAATATAATATGTGTTTGCTGTAAATGCAAAACACAAATGTTTTGTGTCCAACAATTATTATAATATATTCGCTTTTTTATATAAACAAATATTAAAAGTATAAAGAGACTTCCAACAAGTCCTCGAATTGATACAAGTAATATAAACAAATATAAATTCACTTCACTGTGTGTGAATTGGAAAACAGTTCGTAGTGTTAGTGATCATTCTAGTGGTCATCTTAGCATTGTTTGTGATCACAAAATTTCCAAACTTGTGTTCAGACATGTTATTTGTGTTTTTTCTTGTGCAATATTTAATAACTCTTGCACCAAATATAAAGCCAAAGAATAAAAAGAACCATAGATATGAAAAGCAAAATCATTAAAAATCGAGACTAAGTTATACTTTTTTTTAAGGTAAAGAACGCATTAACGTAATTTACATTAGTTTATATGGGAAGACGTGTTTCACTAGACGAGTAATTCACTATACGAGTAAAAATTCGGAAATTTTGGAACAGATTAACGAGGTTACACTGTATATTACAAAACTGAATTTATAAAGGCCACGCTTTTTGACCAAATTAAATTTCTCTTCACAGGAACAATAATTATGATAAAAATCGAATGCTCCTCCACCTGAAACCGCTTTTTTCGACTACCCTCTTCAAAAAACACGTACTCTCCTTTGGCACATTCCAGTTTTTTATTTGTTGGACGTGAGCCAAGAAATTTCGCGAGATTAACTTTGTTATAATTACGAGAACACTGTAGTTAATTCAGGAGAACAAGGATGCGCCCCGTTGCGTTTGATGGCGAAGGAAGAGTGTGCATTTTTCTCTCTACTCCACAAGAGGATATCGCCTGAATGCGTCCATTGTTGGCCGGTCAATTGTTAGCGAGGGTTATTGTCAGTTGCAATTCGGGATACAGGAAGGGTGGATTGATAGATAGGAAGAGAATTAGATGGATAGATGGATACGGGTGCACCTTGCAGGGTTGAGACGTTGGCTGCAGGTTTGTGAGTGGAAGATGGAAATCCTGCTCTTCGTTCGGTCAGTTCGGAAGCCGCAATCTCCGAGACGTGCACAGTCAATCTAATTTCGATGATTGAATGATACCTGTTCAGGTTATCTCGCATCTGGACTACTTCCTATTTAATCCATACGTTCCTATTGAGCATACACACTTTGTGGATGTAACTAATTGTTGTGCAATTTTTATAATTTGTTCACAGTTTTGAGTATCAGTTTCAGTTTAAAATCAGTATTAAAGTAAATGAATAAAGTTGTAGGAGATTGTGCAATGATTATGAACATAATTGCTATGGAAATTAGGTAAGTGGAGTGATTTAAAAGCGTTCATTAGCAAGTTTCATAAAGTGTGTGTGTGTGTGTGGAACGTGCAAGACTTTTAATTGCTTTCCTCGTTCTATCATTTCAGACGACGTAAACTTTATCATTCCCGAAAGACTAAGTGGGGTTGCGTCTTTAGTTTTGATGGTAATTAGCTGTTTTTCTCCATCTTCATTTTCTTCAGGTGAAGACCGTACGCTTCAACGCATTCTGAGGGTGACGAATCTGATGAATATATTGTAATTAAACGGAGGAAAGTCGTGTGTGTTCTATTAATATTAATTCCACCTGAAAACCTTCCATTCTCGCTTTTTAATTATTTACTACTCGCCAATCCGATCCGAGTTGTCCTAATTGTCTTTCCCTTTGGTATTTTCAATTACCTGTCTACAATGGTCTTAATATCTCCAAATTGCATTCCGAAACCTATTACAATCTTTCCAATGAATGAACGCATAGAATTTTCGTGTCCTTTTGTTCGATTATTTCCTATGCTTCATTCATTAAAAAACAAATTTAACATCAAGAAAAAGTACATTTCTTTGTAATAATAATAATAATTGTTTCATATTAAGTAAATTCCCAAAGAGTTTTATATTCCTTGTACAGTATTGTCTCGTATAGTGCGAGGTTTCACTATAATTGGGTTTAAAGACAAAATTAGTTCACAAAATTATTTTTGATGACTAAAAATTAGTGCAGTTTCAAGAAAGGGTAAGTAAATTTTAAGAAGAATCGAAAAACTAAAGTTCTTTATTCAATTTGCATATTAATAAGTGAAAAATGTGAATGAATGTTTCCAAGAACTGTAAGTTTTACTTGTTTCAAATTCATAGTTCAAAGCGATTGAATACTTTTTAGTCAAATGCAAGTGGATTCTGAAAAACGAATGTAAATTAGCAGTTTGTTAGTATGTTTTGGGATGGGGTGGAATGAGGGATGAATTAATGCACGGCACATAATTTAGTGCATGTGGAGGCAGCACAAAACCGAAACTTTATGCATGTAAATTACGACCCGTCGTGATCTTTTATGCCATTATTAAGATTTTAGTGTTGCACGTTGCTTTAGTTGGGGCACGGTGTTCGTTTAAAGTCCAGAATTATGTGCGACCATACAAAGATGAAAGACAAAACGCGAGACTGCAACGACGACAATAGAAAAAATAAGAGAAGAAAGTTAATCAAGTTCGCAACGTCGGACAATGAAAACTGATTAATCCATGCAAATATTTTACTAAACACTTTTTAATTGTTTCCTCGCGTTTATGTTTTATGCGAACAATATATTCATTGACGTAGCAGTAATTTCATATGCAATCATGTTTTAAATTGATAATTTTGAGAGTTTTATATTAGTAAATTTCAATTAAAAAGATTACAAAGTTGTAATTGTAGAATGTTTTCAAGTCAATTATACTAACTTCATTGCTTTCATAAATTTTCATTATTTAGAATCAAATTAACGGAATAAAATATAAAGAAAATTAATTGGATATTTCAATACTTTAATTGCGAATAATAACTTTTTCGCTGCTTTTAACATCAAAAACCGTTTATTTTCTTGCCCCAGTTTATCACACACTAAAAGCGCGCACAAATATATAAAAATAACACAAGTTTTATTCCACGCTTTACTGTAAATGCAAAAACGGAATAAACATAAGCAGAAACTCCGAAATATATATAAAAAAAACGAACTTTTCCAACGTTTATGTTGCGCATTTTTATATCGAAATAAAAGAATCAAACGGCAAAACTAAGTTTCACCTACGAACTAAGAAGTTGTATGGTTGCTTCCCGCATACATACAGAGGAAATATGCGCAATCAATAAGATATTCACTTTTGGTGGAGAGAAACTTTCGTATTATTATTCGCTGCGATTTCGTATTGTGATAATATTTGCAAGAAAGTGAATTCCGGCGCGGACGTGCACTAAAACAACTTTCTTTCGTGGATAAACTTCCGTTTATTCGTCCCATTTTAATCATTGTGGGGGCAAAAAAAAACTAATAACGCTCTGCTCTAGAGTTGATGACTACAAAAGATCAGTGAAAGTTTCAGGAATTCGCAGCTAATTGCGCAAATAATTTCTAGTTAATTTCATTAATATTTTCAACTTTAACTTTATATCAATCAAATGCGGAAAGATCTTTTCGTTAAGCCCAAAGATGCTCCGAGATTAAGAAGTATCTGGCTTCCATCTCGTCGCTTTTGTTGTCTTCGCTGTTCTTTGTCGGTGTAATGAGTTACGGTCGTTTCGGGTAATTTTATTAAGAGCTGTTACGTAATTTGCATTTCGCTATCTTCAGTCCGCCCGTTTCCTCATTTCGCGTAATTAATTTCTGTGGGTTTTGTACTCACGTACGTTTCGATATGCGAAATGTAATGTAATTGTTGGCGTTTCGTCGGATGGAATTATTACTATTATTATTATTAATAATTCCCACCCCTGACCCAGATGTCTTCTTGCGTAATCGCGCCTTTTGCATCAACGATCCGACCGAAGTTTCCTTCGCAATTATCACAGAAATATATGTGAATGGGGATCCCTGTTTCTATCAAACGAACATCTGCATTCACAAAATCATTACTCTCAGATGAAATTGAAATTCTTGAAAATTATCTTAAATCAATTGAAATTTTTACACTTATTATTGTTGCAATAAAAGAAGAATTTCCACGTTATTTCTCTTAAGAATTTATATTATTCTCTCTTTGTACTAGAATCAGTAACGAGGTCGTAAATCGGGACGAAAAAACTACTGTTACAAACTATAAAATTTAGTTCTATTTTACAAATAATTTAGCGACTGTAAAGTTACTGAAAATACATTAAAACAATTTAATTTTTAACTGAAATTTTCATTATTTGCAATTTACTTGTTTCACAAATGACGGTTAATATAATAAAGCATGAAAATCATTAAGTTTTTTTTTCAATCAGAAAACGAAGATACAAATATTTTAATAAAATTGAAACGAAAAAAGTTATGATAATTTCTAATATAATTACATGTTATTACAATTTTCAAGTTGGAAAGTAGATCAAAAGTGTTCAAATATTCAAATACACTGTATATTAACCCGGCGCATCCACTTTCTGTTAAAATATAAAGTGAATTTGTAAATAATTAAATTTATCAGATATGAATTATTTGTTTGAAACTTTTGCGCTTTTGTAATTTTCAGTAAAATAACGGACATTTATAAAGTAGTTTACATATTGTTTATAAAATTTATTTCAACCAATTCATGAAACACACAGAAATTTATAATTATATACAAAATCCACTTTTCATTACAATTTTGGTAACACGAAGAAATTTACCAAATTATATGAAATAAATGATTTTATTCAACAAATAATTGATTTAAATACACTTTAATATTAATGTTATTAATAAATAAAATTAATATAGAAACAAACAGTTAAAATGAAATTATTTAGTGAATTTATGTATTTTTTTTGTGAATTAAGTAACAAATACTTCACTTTACACTAAACTTTTAATAGGGAAAAAAAATTAGGACAAATTGTATTAATGAAATTTAAAATAAGATTAGGAAAAATTGTAAATTTTATAGAAGTTATGAGTTTGTAGATGATTCATTTTTGTATGAATGTTTTATTTAAAGAGTTTGTTAAGAAAGACACAGTTTTTTTTTTGAAAATAATGAAACTGTGAAAATAAGAAAGAAACAAGAGTCAAGAAGAGCTTACCATATGATTGAGGCGAAAGGAAGTGAGTGAAAACTGTCGTGAGAAGAAAATGAGGCAGAGCAGAAGAGACACGCACAAATCACTAGTCCATAATAAATGAAGCGAAGAAAAGTTGAAGAGCAGCAGGAGAAAATAGTGAGAGAAAGTGTGAAGAGAAATTAGTGAGCACTTTGTGTATTATTCACTGCGAACGGTTTTTCTTTCATTCTTTCTTCTACTCTTCTTTCGACGGTTGCGCTTATTGTGTGTGTGTGTGTTTGCTTGATGTTACACAGTAGCATCCTTTTCTCTTTCTTTTTTTGTGTTGTTTGGAAGAAGAGGACTCGTCCTTCCTCGTCCGTTGATGCTGCTGAACTGTGGGAGGTCTCGCAACGGATGGACCGATTGTGGCTCGGAATGCGGCCTCTTCTTCATTCCCTTCTGGGCCGAAGGACGTGCGCATGCAAACTCCCTTCCACCACCACACGGTAACCCTCGCCAGTGGTGGAAGGGCGGGGGGGATGAATTTGGGGGGAGTGAGATGGTTGTACACAGTCGCAGAGCGGCGCCCGGATCGTCCGCGTGCCCCATTCACCGAAGCCCCCCTCGATCCGACCCTGCAGCAGCTTTGTCCCCCCCCCTGACAGAACTAATAACAACCCCCCATTCGGGCGTAAGTCAAAAGGACTCGTAGGTAGCTGTAATAGCGCGACGAAAGAGAAACGAAGAGAGAGAATACGATTGTGTAAGAATACGAGTGGAATAAGAGAAAACAAACGGGTGAACACTAAACAGGCAGGCACACACGTAAATCATTAGTACGGAAGGAAGGAAGTGTGCTGTGCTGTGAGGGGGGCGGAGGGTGGAAAACAGTCGATCGATGACGATAAGAAACAGTTTAAATGTTTGATCAAAGACCAGAAGGACAACAATGACACGGAATTAGAACGAACGTTCGGAGATCATTGTCCCAAAGCACAATGACACAACTTTCGATTCCGGTTTCACCTGCAGCACGTCTCAAACCACCCCAACTACCTACTTCTACTACTACCACTACTACTACTACTCCCACGACTGCACCAAAGCGCCAGCCCGATTTATATCCGAACGCGCTCTCACAAAAGAAACAGACCTCCAACAAAGACACGTTAATTTCGCTGTTTGTACATATTTACCTACTCGTAAATTTCAATTAAAATTTCCTTACAATCCGACACAACAAAGAACTTTACCTTCATAATTATATTTACATAAAAATAAGGACAAATTATATTCAAATGCATAAATAGTTGCTGAATTTTATAGATGATTTATTTTCAATGAATAATTTATATTCAACTTTATATTAAAATTTACAAGTTAATTTTGCTATTTGCACATATTAAAATTCATTTTATTTCTTCAAAATCAACACACTTCAACAGATTTATGTATATATGCAAAATGTTTAATAAAATACGTCGCATAGTGCGGATTCTCATACAGTCCGGTCTGTAAACTTAAAATAACATCAATTCTAAACAAATTAATACATATTTTTTTTATATTATATTCAGTAATTTATTTTTATGCGGTTTAAAATCCACGATTTGTCCGGTTTCAAACAGTCCGGTATATTAGATGGCACTATGCCAGATATTTACTCACTTAATTTACTAAATAATTAAGTTTAAAGTTATATTACAAAGTTATATTACGCCAATACATGGCGCATCCACTTTCAATAAATTCATGAAATTTAGAAAAAAGTGAACTAAAATATGATTTTTTTACATTGTAATCATAAACTTTTTATGAATAATATAAAAAAAATACATTAGTTTAAGCCAAATTACATCTATGTAAATCATCTATTACACGAATTAGTAAAATTAATTAAGTTTATAATAAACACGTGAATTATATTGATTCATAAATAAATTGTATTTAAATGTTCCAAAACTCATCACTTCTTGACTTTATATCTGACAATGTTTATAATAAGCTATATTTTCTTTAAAAACCAGCGAGACTTCACAATTCAAGAGAATTCAATTCAAATAAATAGAAATTTTAATTAAGTCAATTTGAAGGGTTTTTCGATGGAATATCATTCGACTCACTTGGAACGGTTAAAAATATTTGATTATTGCCAGAATGGAGGCAGATCTCAAATAGTGAATAAAGTTTTAATAAAAATAAAAATTAAGACAAATAGTTAATTTAAGTTAAAATTAATAAAGAAATAGAATCTATGTTTAAATAATTAACAAAATAACGAAGTCAGATTACGCAACTTTAAACCGTTTTTGCATAACCGAAACGTACATCATTCTAATCGTGATTAATCGCGCCGAACATGCGTACTAATTAAAAACTGCTTGCAGGGTCACAAACAACCAACAACCCTCACCAACGCATTGCGAAACGGACCTCAGCTTTTCCCTATGTAAATAATTCAATTTTCCGGCGAGGATTATGTTGTCATTCGGCCGTTATTTTCGTTGTTTTTGTGATTAAAATTATTATCAATACCGGGCCGAGCCGTGCACATACATACATAACTGGTTTGAAACAGGGGTGGAAGAGGAGGAGGCGGTGAAGGTTGACGTGGATTTTGTTTTCTGGGAAACGGGGGGTGAGGGGGGATCAGTGTGGACCGATGTTCGCAGATTTAATTAATTAAATTGGGGGGGGGGGAGGGCGACCCGTCAACTAATGCCGATTACAATCCGTATTATATACCAACAAAAAAAAGAGCCTTTGTTCAACCCTGGATTATTTCTATGCATTTTTTTTTGTTTCGTTTGCTATGTTTAGTCGTAATTGGTGCACATATGCTTGATACGTCTATAATTCTCGTTGCTGCTTTATGTCTAATTGCGTTCATCAGATTAATAGAGCTTTGATCTTTCGAATGATGAAAGCTGCTAAAAATATACTGTATTAATCATGTTTTCAAGGTAAAAACAAAGGTTTAATTAATAAATGTACATGCAAATAATAATTTTCTTATCAAAACAATTATAATAAAATAGTGAGAGAAAATAATCAAAATTTACAAAAATAATTCATTACCTCATCATTATTATTTCCTTTTAATTAATTAATTAATTAAAATATACACGTTTTTTTATAATTATTTTCCAATAAAAAAAAAAACTTGAAATAATTAAATTAAACAACACTTTATAATAATTATGCATCGTTTATATAGGACGCATTCATAATGTATATTAATTTTTTTGTAAATATAAACTTTAATCACAATTATATGCGTAAATATAAACGTTTTTTTTTTGTTGTTGTAGTTGTTATTGTAATAATTGCAGATTGTCGGGTTGCCAATTAATTTATAAATACTGCATATTTAATTGGCAAATTGAATACAAACAGATAAATAACAATTAAATAAATCAAATTCCAATTTACTGGATTTATTTATTTATTTATTTATTCACGGTTTCGCGAAACGCAAATCGAATGAACACGTTGAAAAGTACTGTGCGAATCGAGTTACCCAATTTCCTTTTATTTGTTTTTTTGTTTTGTTTTTGTTTTTGTTTTCGTACACGCAAATGTTGTTTATTGTTGTGTTAATTCGATTAGTTCAGGTGTAATTTAGTTCGTAGTTCATTATTTGTAGAATTTATGAAATTAAATCAGTCGTAAGTTAATTACAGTTTAGTATTTTGTAAATATTGGAAATTTTCAGTAATTTTTAAATATTTGAAAATTTACTGTATTTTCTGAATAATTTGATGTAAAATAAACAGTAATTGATTAGGGAAAGTAATATATTTTATTTTTAATTAATAAAAAAATTATTTTTTTTTTCCCAAAAGTTTTAAATTATAAAATTACTTTGCCTTGGGATAAACCCAGAACGCGTGTAAACTTTATTAATCTTTTCAACTTCGTAGGAAGGAGGGAGATTAATAAATCAAGTGAGTTAATTCTAATAAATTAAAAGAAAAACAACAACTTTTGAACTAAATTAATGTATTGAATACGAGTTAAACAGTAAATTTAGCAAGCCCGTAAAAAATATAATCTTTCATGTGTAGACCAGACGTCATAATAACATTGACAAGTAATAAACGTCAATGTGACATATCACTTACGTCATTGTGAAATTGACATATGTCATAAGACCAGACGTCATAATCACATTGACAAATAACAAACGTCAATGTGACATGCCATTTACGTCATTTTGATGTTGACTTATGTCATTGGCATATTATAAAATAAGTTCGCGTTGGTACAATATATAGTTTATTAATCGTTTCAACTCTGAATCAGAATTTTTGAACTAAATGGCATGAGTTAAACAGTAAATTTATGTAATATACCAAAATCTTTAATAAAACAAAACTAGGCAACTTTTAAAAATGTGAATAATAAGGCCATCGTGATAAATACCAGACGTCAAAATAACAATGACAATGTGACAGTTGTCACTGTCAACTGACTTAAATTTATTAATCTTTGCAACTTTGGGTAACGATTGACTTATGTCATTGTCATATTGGCCATTATCACCGTAACAACAATAGATGTCATTATGAGTAACGTCATCGTAAAATGTTCATTCTTCCTATTTATACTTGTACATCATTTTTAAACCAGACGTCATAATGACATAAACAGATATCATTGTCATAGTGATAAACGTCAATGTGACAGTTATACACCTTAAGTCATTATGACATTACGGTAACATTTTCATTGTTTCTCTTTCTACCACCACTTTATTTGTTTACATTTGAGAATTACAAGTATATAATTGTATATCATTTTGAGTTTGTAGGGGTTTAAGTTTATTGATTTTTCGAGAATTTACTTTTTCAAGGGGGGGGGGGGGTAGTCGCTTCATTAGCGTTTTAATCACGTAACTTAGTCGTGTCGAGATTGGCCTGGTTTATTGTTGTTTTGTGCGTTCGTGAGGCCAGTTTCCTGCATACCAAGGGGCTTTCTCGAGCACCCTAGTCCTCCTCCACCTCCTAAATAACCCGCAAACCCACATAAATTAGTTGACAATTGCAAATACCTGCGAACTGCACGACGAACGCCAACAAACTGTTAAGGGTTGACCACAAGAAGTTCGTGCGGAAATCGATAAAAAGAAAGAAAAAGAAGTAAATGAACCCTTACATTTTTTTTATTTTGATTAACGCTGTGTGTATGTGTTTGTCTATTGCCCTTAGGAGCAGTTAGTAGTCGGTTCCGGAATTTATGTAATGCGAATGCGAGACGCATGGATTTTTATCTCGTCTCGCATTGTCTTCGGTTCGGATTAGTTTTCCGGTCAGGATTTCAATTATAAGAAACAAGAAGAGTCAAGGAAGAGGGAGGGGGAGGGGGGCGCGTTTAGTTTCGTCTTCGTCCGTTCGATTCTTCCTTTTTTTGTTGTTTTGTTTTTTCCCCCAGCCAGCTTCCTCTTTATTTATTTCCACGCGAAAACGGGAAATTGAGTTACACCGAGTTAGAGTTTCATATAAAGCACTCAAAGAGTTAGGCCCGACGATGGGATTTATTGAATTTTGACATGAAACGCAGATCGTTGCTTCAACCGAAACCCAAGGAACAATGCAATACGATTTTTTTTGTATTGTTATTGAATTCCTTCCATTTTCTTTCACTAATTCTACTTCAAATTTACTTTCATAGCTAAAATTACGAACATTTTATATAAAATAACGAAAATTTTATTCATTCTAATTTACAAATTTTCATTTTTTTAATTGGAAAAAATCTTAAATCAAATCTTCAAATATTAACACAATTTATTTAGCTTAAAATTATTAAAATTTTACTTTTTGAAATTAGTAAGTAATTACTTGAAAAAGTTACAAATTTTATATTATTGATATTTAATTTGATTAAAATTTACAAATTAAATATTTTGAAATTACAAAAAAATCATTACAGGATTTTCGCATATTGAAAATACAGATTCATCGAAACTATTTTACACTGTGCAAACAACAAAACACACATTTTTTTATCCAACGTTTGCAAATTCGTTAAATACATTTTCCAATATGTCGCGCACGGTTTACGTAATGAAAATTGAAAAGTTTTTTCATTAAAAAAAAAAAGTAAACATAAAAAGACTCATCAATTTTTGTTTTCTATAAGCGTTGCATACAATTATGTATGAGAACGGAAGTGATGCATTCCACTTCCTTTTTCAGCGTATTCAGTTTTTCATTAATTAGGATAAATTTTTAATCATCGTTAAAATTTTACTGCGGTCCACGAGTTAACACATTTTCATTTACACCGGAATTTACGAGATTTATATTACAATTGCATTTATGGTCTCTCGCACGCCAAGGCCTACTACTACTATCTACCGTCCGTTATTACATAATTCAATTGCCCCGCAGTAAATGTTTTACGGGCAGAGAGCGAGCCCCGACGAGCAGCGGACAACAATAATATCGTTACAGCGTTAACAACGTGTGCGGAAAGTATAGATTGTTTCAAATGTTTGATAGATTTGTTTCAAACGCTATAACATTACATTGCATTTGTTTTCAATCGTTCGTTTTCAATCCAAATATAGTTATAATTGTTTCATTATTCAATTGTTTATCTTCAAAAAATTTTACACAATCAAATTACAAAAAAAAATCATTTTTTCATATAGAATTACTATATTTCTGTTTAATTTTACCTAATGTTGTTTTGAATTACTTGATTTTAGTCAAATTTAGTCACTATTTCTATAAATTTTGTTAATGATTGGAATTACTTTTATTCATTTTCATATTTCTCTAATAAACTTTAATTGATTTCAGCCACTTTTTTTCAGTTTTTTCCAATAATAATGTTAATTATACAATTTTAATCACTAATTTCATATTGCACTAATTAAAATTAAGAATTGTTGATTTTTGTCAAATTCAATCATTATTTTTATTTGTTTCTAAAAACTATTGGAAATAATTGATTTTAGATCAATTCAATCACTAGTTTCTGTAGATAATTGGAATTACTTGATTCTACTCCAATTTTTAATTTTTTTCTAAATACAATTGGAAATAGTTAATTTTTGATCAATTCAATCACTAATTTTATATTTCACTAATTACAATTAAGAACTGTTGATTTCTGTCCAATTGAGTCACTATATTCATTTTTTTCTGTAGATAATTGAAATTACTTGATTCTACTCTAATTCAGTCACTATTTACTTGTTTGTTTCCAAGAACAATAGGAAATAACTAATTTCATTCCAATTTCGTCACCAATTTCATATTTCACTAATTAAGAATTGTTGATTTTTGTCCAATTCAGTCATTATTTTTATTTGTTTCCAAATACAATTGGAAATAGTAGATTTTGGATCAATTCAATCACTAATTTCATATTTCACTAATTACAATTAAGAATTGTTGATTTTTGTCCAATTCAGTTACTAATTTCATTTGTTTCTGTAGATAATTGGAATGACTTGATTCTACTCTAATTCAGTCACTATTTTCTTCTTTGTTTCCAAGAACAAATGGAAATAGCAAATTTTATTCCAATTTCGTCACTAATTTCATATTTCACTAATTACAATTGTTGCTTTTGTCGAAGTCAGTCACTATTTTTATTGTTTTTCTGTAGGTAATTGAACCTACTTGATTATACTCTAATTCAGTCACTATTTACTTCTTTGTTTCCAAGAACAATAGGAAATAACTAATTTCATTCCAATTTCGTCACCAATTTCATATTTCACTAATTAAAAATTGTTGATTTTTGTCCAATTCAGTCATTATTTTTATTTGTTTCCAAAAACTATTGGAAATAGTTGATTTTAGATCAATTCAATCATTATTTTCATTGTTTCTGTATATAATTGGAATTACTTGATTCTACTCCTATTGAATCATTATTTTTTTCCAATTTCGTCACTAATTTCATAATTTTTTAATTTCAATAAAGAATTGATGATTTTTGTCCAATTCAGTCACTATTTTCATATATTCTATTAATAATATGACTTACTTGATTTCAGTTCATTTCTATCACTATTTTCACAAACTAATTTCCTTTTAATAAAATTACTACATTTTGTTATATTAAAGCTCTAATTGAAGAAATAGATGAATTGAGCAGAATGAAAATTGTCAAATGTCGTGTTAAATGTAGTTGAAAAGTCATCAAACTTAACATTGAAAAGTATTAATATTTCGCAAAGGGAAATAAAATCCGGTATGCCCGAACGAACAAATTCTTCCGCGTCGTGTGGCGAGGAGAGTTTGGGCCCAAAATATATAATTAAATTTACGGGAGAAAAAAAAGGCCGTCTTCGGATAATGAAATTTACTTCGAGTTAGTATCAATATTGACTCTGAGAGTCTCCCCCCCAGAATGTTGATATTAAATGTACATTAAACATTCATTTCGAAGACAAAACGAGCATCTTCCACCACCGCATTTCCCTTTATTATTTTTCTCCACCCTATCCAAGAAACATCAACGATTAATCGAAGCAATAATAATCGCAGAGATTGATTGATTCTCTGCGAAGAAACATGGCAATATTCTTCAGGGAATTGCCTCTCCGAGGGCGATGCAATCTACACGAGAATCGTTTCGATCTACCGGATCGGATATGTCTGCTGGTTTTTTTTTTAATGGAACACCACCCGATCATCGATGAACATAGAAAGTTTTCTAGTATTTATGTTTGTTCGTTTCTTCCGATCGTAAGAAGAGAAGTAATGCATAGAAATAGAGGGTGTACAATTTCGTAAAACACGCGCGCTCTTCAACATTCAACGATTCAATTTATCGAAGGCAAACAGGCGGCGTCGGTCTGTTTGCAGCCTCGCATTTCCGTTGATAAACAAACGCCGACGGAACAAAAAAAAAGAAACAATTTAATTAATGTTTGCTCCCTGGAAATGTACCCGGCGCAACCACAGAATCATACAAGGCCGCAACGCGAGGAATGCGACTTGTTTCGCTATGATTCTCACTCCTTCATATTTGTACAACAGATGTTAACTTTGATTTTTCATTTGACAATTTTATTGTAGATACTTTATTAAGTCTGCATTTAGATGCAACAAAAAAATAATGAAATTTTAAATTGAGTTTGTAATTAACGATTTCAATTATTTAAAGTATTTTAATTTGGATTTAATTATACAAAAATAATATCATTCCAAATACTTACAGTTTTTAAAAAAGTTTATTTTTTTGTATAAATTACTTGCTTTATATCTTTTACAAAACTAAATTTATTTTGTACTTTTAGTAATTTATTTCAAAACTATTTTTCAGTGTAAAATTTATACTTTTTTTGTCAATTTTACATAATTCTTCAAATTATAAATGTATAATGCAAATTATACAGTATAATGAATTTCTCATTTAAATATTTTGTTTTTTCAGCACACTGTTAATAATTTGTTTCCAAAGATAATTTGATTTAGAGTCTACACTTTATAAAACATAAAAAATAGCGATCTTCTTGGAATTTGACATGAAACATCGATAGACTTTGACAGATTGAGAAACAACTTTTGTTTTTTTTTTCAGAAACAAATGTATTAACGCCAACTAAGCGAACTTTTGTATATACATTTAAAACACATTTTTATACCAGGTGCAACCACCTAAAAATTGTTTCCGCATATATATATAAATACATAAAAATTCAGTTGTTTCCGTACTATTTCTATTTCTCTGATCCGTTTTTCTTTCTTTCCCCATGTATATTTTATTTATTGCATTTCGTTGAATTCGGGAATCATAATGGAAGCGAATCGGAGCATAAGGGATCGAAGGAAATTGACCAGAAAAATAAAGACCCCCGGTGTAATCCAAGAGAGAGAGAGAGGGAGCAGCAATATCCATGTTTTGTATCTATTTTTTTTGGTTGTTCGAAAGCGCAGGGGTTTATTCACTTTTTTTTTGTGTTATACATATTATTTTCCCCTACATACGTGATCGTGTGTATCTTTTATCGGTTGAAACCAATACGGGCTATCGCAGGATATCCGAGCCGACCGTAACTTTGATAAACGATTCCGCTCATCATAAACATGCCGCACGGGGTTTGCGTTTTCCCGCAAGGGTGCATACCTAAATAGACACGGATGCAGACTCTGTTTTTAATGCCATCATCGACAGTTTTATTGCTTGCTCTTCCTCTTCCTCTTCCAAACGTAGCTCTTGTTGCAAAGGGGTCACGAATTTGCATTCATTAATCGTCCGACGAAATAACAAAACTGTTTACTGTGTAGAGGAATGAGGGGGATACGACACTATCCATCAGACGAGGTCGCAACGATTGAAGTTAATTCATTAAAACGGGGGATGGGAATTTTCGCTCGTTTTGTTTTGGATGAGGCAAGGGCAGGAAGGAAGGAAGGAAGGAAACTGGGGCGTGAATTGATGCCGAGATTTTATTCGTTTGTACGCTCCATGGATCCGGGGAGGAATGCACGTATGCAGCGTCATCTCATTGTTCCGCGGGACGAACTATTTACCCAACTGACAACTTCAGAAATGTCTTTGAAATCTGATTGAAATTCAGCGGGAGTAAAATAATGTCATGTCTTACACGCTGCAGCTTAGACTTCACCCGCACTATACAGTTTCCACTGTTCATGTGTACCATCGATATATATATATATATATAGATATAGAGAGAGAGATATAATAGAGCGCGTGAGAGACAAAGTGCTGAGAAAAAGCGGCTAGGAAAGGAAGCGTCGTCGTCGGAGGTTAACGTTTTGGGGGGCTTGCAACAACCCTCTTCCCGCATGAGCACGTCATGTTCGATAGCTCAAGATTGATGCTTCTTGAGGATAACTTACGCGCCGCGCCCTAATGGAGCGTTCACGAGACCAAAACCCGACCCGACCACCCCTGTATCCTCCACCCTCTCTCTATATCCTAGCTGCAAAACACAGCCACCTCTCGCACGCAATCCGCACTAATTACATCTATAACTCGAAAATTTGTCAAGCGCAAAGTCAAAGCGATAATTGCTGTGAACTCACCTGACTCCGAAACTCTCCTCAACGAGAACATCTTCGAAACATCCTGAAACAAAAACGGCTTTCGTCAATGATAATTACATAATATTACACCACATTATTAGTAGCTAGGAACAAGCTAAACGACTTCAAATATTTCAATCATAATTAACAAAAAAAAACTAACAGTGAGAAGAACCACTTAGGTTGGTTTATATTAAGTTAATCTAGGTTAAGACAATTTTGATCTTGTACCTAAATTAGTGTAAATGTATTTATTTTTATTTTAAAAACGAAATAAGAAGTAGCAAGAAATGCGCCCTTCCACCAATAAAAATAAAAATTCATAATATTTCAATTTTTCATTAATTTATTTACGAATCTTCATTAGCTTTAATTTGACTCAAAGCATCTTTTTCTTTTCTAGAGAGTTAATTAGGATTTAAATTTACAAGATTTTCATTACAAATTTATAGTATCAAGATTGTATATTTAACATTTTATTGTTGGTATATTCTAAAAAGACGTTTCTCATGACAGCTGTCACTTTGGGTCAAAGCTGGTGAAATACTCTTAGAAATTGGGTCGCTATGCAACTACAAACAAATATGTTTGGTCGCGAATGACAGCTGTCACCTTTATGTCAAAGCGAGAAACTAAATATTATAAACAAATGAGTCGCCGAACGTCAGCTGTCATATTGTGTCAAAGCGAGGAACTGGTGAAGAAACACTCTTGGCAAATATGTCCTGAATTGACAGCTGTCATCTTGGACATGAACTGGTTACATACTCTTAGCAATTAGCTAATAAAAGTAAGATTTCTTTATAAAAACTTTCGCATTTTAAAAATTTGGTATAGGTTTTCTATGCTATTGTTATTATTTGATTAATTACAAAATTATTATCTGATTGTGTTAGAAAATTAACATTCTGTAAAAATTAACACTTCTTTTTTTCAATAAAACTTGAAAATGTAAATATAACAACAATACTTGAAAATGTAAATATAATAATTTTGTTAGCAAATATTTTTTCGTGTAAATAAATCGGATGATTAATAGATCAGATTTTGGGCGATCCCCGAAGAATGTACAATTTCTTTAAACTTGTTCGTCACGAGAGTTTTATTCCATCTTGTTTCGTTTCGTCTACTTCTTCTTTCTTTTTTCTTTTTTTTTGCTATAAAGTTTCAGAATACGACCTATGGGCGTGCGTGGGTGAAAAGTTTCGGTTCGCGCTTCGATTTCATTCGACCCATCCCTATAACAAAAAAAAAAAAGAAAACGAAACCCCTCAAGTCTATTTATTTTTATTCCACACATATATTTGCTCGATTTTTTTTTCCCTTCTTTCCTTATATTGCCACATTTTTATGTCCACAATATACAGAGCGATCTCCTCAAAACAATTTTCTTTTTATCTATCGCATTATTACATCTATTTTAGTAAATCGTTATTTCTTTAAAAAAAAAAAATATGTTCTTCAATTTTTCAATCTTATATATTTCTATATTGCAAATAGTGCGGTTTCGACTATAGTCCGGTTTGTAAATTTCAAAAGAAATTAAATTTTAATTAAAAAAAAAACAATTCTTCGTTTCAAACAGTCCGGTAATCGGTTGATTTGCATTATGCGAGGTTTTTTTTCTATAAATTATGAAAGTTTGATAAGTTTATAAACGAAATTTAAGAGGATTCACCCGGTATAATAATGGGAATTCCTGCTTGTTATCATCTGACCTTCGTGTATAGTTGGTAACTAGGGGAGTGGGGGGGGTGGTCAGGTCCACATCCGCGGAGGAGGAAAGATGATAGGAAAAAATGCAAACTAGATTTATGGGTCCTCGTAAGTCCATATCCCTCCATTAAATCACCCTTTTTATATTTATACGAGAAGGAGGGTTGGACATGCGTGTGTGTGTGTGTGTGTGTATGTGCGGGATACGCATTCTTTTATATTTCTTGGCAGTTCCATTAATATATCAGAAGACGATCTGATCCGTCGGGTCGGAGGTGTCCATTGATCAGACGTCATCTCCGGCTCTTGTGGACCATCCCAAAAACATATTTATCATCCCCAGCCTCCTCACTCTTACACTCACTCATTCACCAACCCCCTCATCCCCACCAACCGAACCACAGCATACATGATTATCAGATAGACCAGAAAAATGATCCAATATCCATGACAACAATAACAAGAGCAATAACATGAAATTTCATTTTTGTTATTTACGTAAAAATACCTCTTATAGTGCGGTTATCGGAGGAAGCGATTATTTAAAACCGGACTTTAAATCGAAGAAAAATACAAATTTTTTATTATAAAAATAAAGTTTGAAAACGTATTAATCCAAGAACTAAAAGAAATGTTAATTTTCAATTGAATCAGCACTAATCTAAGCCGCACTGTGCGAGGTACAGCTGTATATACAAAAGGATGATCCGGGTAATGCGTATAATAATTGTATAATGCAATATGTTAGCGTTTACTGAAAAGAATATAGAATTTGTAGGGAAAAGTTGGAAAATCCAATTTCATACTGAAAGATGTAAGACGGCATGAAGTGTATGCGCTGTTTATGTGTTAATTTCGGTTCTGAGAGAGGGGGGGGGGATGTTGTTGGTGGTAGAGCGTGCACCATAAATATTGGTGGCTCGCCGCCTCTTTCCCTTCCACACCACTATTTATCTATCTCTCTCTCTTTGCACTTACATCTTTCTCCATTTTCTCTCTCTCTCTCTTTTATCGTGCGCACCGCAGCATCTCTACTAGTTTCATTATGGTGTAATGCGAGCCCGTTTCCGGTTGGTATCTTAATTTCGCGAGTGTTGGTTGCGCTGTTATGGGTAGTAGTTTCTCGTATTGAAATCGTCCTCCCTCGCTATCTTAATATTACAGCCGAGGCCGTTATCGCTGAGTAATGTGTCGCGGTTTCGCGCGTCGCGACGCCCAATGCCAAACCACGCAACCACACTCGACTCTTACTTCCACTCACTTGTTTTTCTTCGTTGCACATTTCATAACAATCCTGATATTCACAAAACAAAAATCCATAATTAATAATAATAATAATTTTGATTCTTGATTTATTTTAATCAAGATTTATTGAACCTCGCATAGTCCGGTTTATACATTCAAGTATCTTATAGTGCGGTTTTTTTTCTTTGTTTAAATCGGTTTCAAACAGTGCATCAATACATTTTCACTTTTATTATAAAATATTCCTTTATATTTTACGCTTTGTTTTTATTATGAAGATAATTTTACTTAATAAATAAAAAAGTTTAAAATTGCAAAGTACTTCATGTTATAATTAAAGTTACCTACAATGAAAAAGTAATTAAAAAGTTAATAAAACCACCCAGAGATGTTAAAATAAAAGTAATATTTACTTCATTTCAATAGGAAATTTCAATGATTTGTTTGTCTTTTCAAATCGTGCGAATTAAAATTGAAATATTTTTATTCGTTTGTATATTATTACAAACACACTGTATTTGTATACTATTGTATTATTGAAACTATAAGTTTTACCTAAAAAAATGAACTTTTTGAAATAATTAGAAAACAAATATGTTTCAAAATCCACTTATATTATAAATTTCATGATGAAAATACTTGTTTTTATTCATTACGTTATATAATTAAAAAAGTACAATAATGTTTACATATTTTGTAATCTAAACTTATAAAGGGTGTCCCAAAATTAACGCAACATTTGAATTTGCCGCCATTTGTGCAGTAAAGTGTTGGCAACCCCAAAAAAAACAATTTGACACTTTACTGCACAAATGGCGGCAAATTCAAATGTTGCGTTTACATTGTACACGTACTTTTTTCTTAATTAAACGTAGTGTTTCGATCTCGTGACAGAGCGATTATTCGCGATAAATTCAGGCAGGTAAAGCAAATTGAAGTGGCCAATTGAATGTAACGACCAAAACGTACGGAAATTACGCAACTCCCCGTTTCATAACGCATGCACCATTAGCGAACTTTATCAAGTGGCTTGTGAGACTTGTACTGCATACATACACAAGTACACATACAAAACTAACACCCAACACACCGAGTAATTACGAAACGCGAAAGGCGTCGTATATCACAATCTCAATTACTTTTATTAAGGACTTCTGGTTTCCATCGTCTCGCACCTAGACCTGCCATAATTTGTAACATCATATAAATATATACAGGGTGTTTCAAAAGTCTTTCAACAAAATTATATAGAATATATTGATTATTAGATAATTTCAAATAAAAAAGAAACATGTATATAAAAACTAGAAACAATTAACAATTCATTTGTGATTTTTATCTTAAATTGATAAATTTCTAAATTTCTAAATTTTTGTCAATTCTTTCAAAATTTTGTCTTAATTTTTTCATCTGAATCTAACTCTAATTTGTAAGAATATACAAGATGTTACTAAATATAATTCCTTTTAAAAATTAATCTATAATTTATCATTGCTTCTAAATAGTTTTCATATTTTGCGTGATTTCTAATGAAATATTCAAAGTATTTCCAAATATATAGAATATGTACCACAGATTTATAAAAAAATTTAAAATATTCGTATGTTTGTTTTAGTTCTGTAAAACTTCATTGGTCATTTTCTCCAATGTACAAGAATATACACGTTAAAAGTGGTTATCATAGCCTACTGTAATATTCTAAATACATACAGCAATACCTCGCATAGTGCGGATAATCCTGTTATCAGACTTTTTAAAAACAAACTAATTGTAGTTTTTTTTAAATTTTGTTCAATTAAAATTTATAGTTTGATTTGAAATATTCAAACCGTACTATAACGTATCCGAAACTGTTCGAATCCGGACTATTCGAGGTAATGAAACTGTGCATATGAAATGAAATTTCTGATAATTATTCAATTTTTTTGTTGTCGAATCCACGCCTACTATAATTACTTATTATATTATTATAAAATGCATTTAATCTATTTTTTTTTTGGAACACCCTGTGTATATTTATATAAGTTTACATAATTCGCGGCGCGTTTGAACGTAAACGTAATGTCGCGTCGACTTTAATCTATCCTTAATTTAAAACGGCAATAATCGCATTAAGGATGAGATAAGGTCGGAGAAGGGGTGGCTTGTGTTTTTGGGGGGTGGTTGGTTGCTTGGTTTGGCGCTGCTATATAACATATATAACAGTGAAGTTCGGGTCGAGTTTTAATGCGTCCGCAAAACGCTAACAAAACTAATTACTTTGTGACAGCGAACATATTAAAATGATTCTGCGCGCGCGGGCGGGGGGAGGGTGAAAGCAAGAGCAAGAGAGAGAAAGAGAGAAGATTAGCGACTCGACACCGGGATTAATTAGTGAAAAGAAAAGAGTTTCTAATTAAAACGTTCGACGGTTTGCGGTGAAGAATGAAAGAATTCATCGATGTCTTCGGTTTGATTTTTAAAGCCGATTATACGATTTTCTCGGACTTCTCTTTTACTTTTCTTTTTTGTTTTTGTTTTTTTGGTCGAACTCTTTTACCCCCCCCAGAATCATAAAATCGAGTTTGAACTCGTCTCTGCTTTCTCGCACCAATTATTGCACCCCTCCTAAACACTCGCAAACCCTTCTTCCTCCCCCCAAGAGATTTAAACACTCGAGAAAGACGTACAAATCTTTTCTTCTCTCCTCGATAAGATTAATCGAATGGCTCATCTACGTGAAATAGCTTAATCATTCAATTCCTTGCCTTCTACACAAATGTTCCTAATTAATTAATCGATATATAATAATTACCGGTAAATATTTTCAGAAAATACCGGTTTTTTTTTTAATTGAAACTCATCTGTCTCGACACTCGTGATTTCAACTATAAAAAGATGGAAATTTCATTTGATTAAGCATTTTGTTTGTTTCAGTTGGTACATCTGACAAATGTATCTGTCATGTGTCACTCAAAGTGTGGATTATTCTTTGCATCATTATGTAACAAAACACAATAGAAACGCATACATCTTATTAACATTAACCTAAAAATAACATAACAAAGCAACTTGACAAGTGTCACTATTAACTTAACTAGATTTGTGGGACATTTTTAAGATTATTTCAGTTTTTTTTGTTGCCAACAAAAAATTGCATAATTTTTAAATTCGTGATTATTAAGTTTTATTTTTGGCCTTTGCCAACAAATCTGACAAGTCTATTCTACACGTATGTTGAAACTCAAGCACTCAATTTTTAATTTGATCATGATAATTATTTAAGCATTTATTTAAGTTGGTAACTTTCTGTAATATCAATTTTATTTTTATTACCAACTGATCAAAACTGCACTAAATCAAATATGTTTTGGTTGGTACATTTACGTCATGTGTCAGAAATAGTGTAGGTTTAACTGTTAAAATTGTGCAAATAAGAGTTTAAGTGAAGTGTTTGGTGGTGTAAAGTAGAAACTTTTTAGATCTCGAGTGTAATCTAAATTGGTTTAGGAAAAGATTCGGATGCAATGAAGACGGAATAAAGAAAAAGGAAAAGGATGATTTCGGTGGCAGCAATTAATATTAATCGTTTTAATAGAGGCGGGGGAGAGAGAGACTAGTCGGAGAATCCGGGTAGTATATATTTTCGCAATTACGGTGGAATAGTTGGAATTAATTGTGAATTATTGTTTAATGGCGAGGTGGATATAATAGAGCGCTGGCAGATAAGTGCAACTGGAGCTCGTTTCGTCTTCAGACAGCCGCCGCCCCCGCATTTGCAGCGAGGATCAACTGCTGAAGCTTAATTGTTCTAATCCCATTCAACTCGCTGCTATCCGCCAACCACTCAACAATCATTATCAACGATTCTTTCTTCATATATTTATCATTTTTTGTATATATACTAATTACAAGAGTTAACAGTGAATTAATAATTAATAATGAAAATCGATGCTCACGATCAACGAAGCGAGGATTTAATTAAACCTGTTTACACGGAACTTAATGGAATCCAAACAGAGTATGTACTATGAAAGTATTTGCAATTGCGTGTATTTTTATATATTTATACCAGTCTTCGAATGAGATGCACACGTGTCTTTTATACTCTGCGTATTCGAGTCCAGCAATTACAGCGTGGCTTCACTGGCAAGGAATACGAGTGTAAATTCGGTGCCACCGCCGCCTGCCTCCTGTTTGTTCCAAGCAAATACGGCGAGATCAAACGGCGTCCACTTTCCGCAGTTAATTATAAACACAAATTCCGTAATGAAATTATTTATCATTCCAAACCAACATCTATCTGATCAGCCAACATAACGCTGTGCAAACCGACGGTCGTGTACACACTCTCTCAACGACGATACCTTCTAGCTATTAACGGGTACGTTTACACAAGACTGTATATATCCAATCCAATCCAATTGGACATCAAATCCCTGCTTTTATCATTACAATATTTTTATCCAATTAATCCGTTATTTACGAAAGTGGTATAGAAACATTCCTGTGCTCTTATCCATATTGCTGTAATACGCGTTCAAAGTTGAAAAATTGAAATGAAAACGTTCGAATAAGTAATGTTTTCACATTTCATTGATTTACTCGAAAACTATAATACATACAATGAATCCATATGAAAAAGCAGTGTTTTTTCATTGATTTTCTCGAAAACTATAATACATAGAATGAATCCAAAAGATGCATATTAAAGCTGAATGTTTGGGGAATCTAGCAAGTATCGATATATTACTGTGGTTTTAGCCGTTTGGCTGTAATTCGTGTTCAAAGTTTAAAAAATGCTCGAAAAAGCAGTGTTTTTACATTTCTTTGATTTTCTCGTAAACTATAATACATAGAATGAATCCAAAAGATGCGTATGAAAGCTGAATGTTTGGGGAATCTAGCAAGTATCGATATTACTGTGGTTTTAGCCGTTTGGCTGTAATTCGTGTTCAAAGTTTAAAAAATGCTCGAAAAAGCAGTGTTTTTACATT
>NW_017096591.1:0-1266 GCF_001412225.1 Nicrophorus vespilloides
AAATGCTGAAGCTGTAAGAAAATAAATTTCCAATAGGAAATGTTAATCGAGTGAGCACATCAGCCGATGCTCATCGAAAAGCTGTGAAAAAAAAATATGGGAAAAATTGCTCACCATTGATGAGCATTGTCGTCGCTGGTTACGGTTCGGAACAGCAGCTATTCAATTTCCACTGAAAATTAATAAGAAAGCCACGAAATTTCATTAACAATTAACAAAAAAAATGACGCTAGGAAAGCGTCATTCCGCCATTTTGTATACGTCCAAATTTCTAATTAATTAACGCGAATTTCGCAATTAAGAGTTATTACTGGATACACACATTTTAACATAAGCTACGTAAGCGATTAGCGAACAAATTGGGAAACTTTCAATGCAATGCAAAAAAAAAATTTTTTTTTGTTTAGAGTCAGATTCACCACTAACCTTTAATTGCCGCTAAATCTAATAGGGTTGTGATCTCCGATGATGGTTTTCTCAAAACACAACACAGTTCATCAAATTTAAACTAGTTGCACAACAATTTTGAGCTTATAAGACCGAAGGGCACGCAGACTCATTGAAGAACGAACTGTGACTGAGCATCCCCCCCGACGCAAACGCAGTAGGTGATGCCAACCGATTGTTTTAAGTCAAAATTGTTTATAATGTTTAAACTCCCTCTTGCGGATCAATTCATAAACACGATAGCGCCGATATGACAAAAATCAATAATTTATTAATAAACTTAATAATTTTCTAATTGCAATTAATTTCCAATTAAATCAATGTGAATAAATGAATGGGTTAATATCAATATGTGTTTCGATTACTAATTCCAATACCAAATTAAAGAAATGTTAATCGATTGAATGAAATTTATAAAATGTTGGAAATGTCAATCGATGAATGAAATTCATTGAATACAATTTCAAATAAGTTATGAACTTGGTAATTAGTTTGTACTGGAAAAAATTCTTCATATTAATACATCCTTCGAGTTAAAATTGTGTACACTTTTTATTAGGCACACACTCACAACTAATCGATTAGTAAGTTTTAGAACATTGATATTTTCTTCGAGTCTGATTTAGCATTAATTTACATCACATATTAGCTAATGATATGGATAACTGTTCGAACAAATTGAGTGAAGTTACAAAGAAAAGCTGTAAAAAACATTAAGATTAGGAACCGATTATTTTCAATTTCCAATAAAAATTATTGAGAAAACCCCGAAATTTCATTAATTATCGCGCAAATCTAATTGGAATGATGTTGACTTAA
>NW_017096592.1:0-53810 GCF_001412225.1 Nicrophorus vespilloides
CTTTCTGTCAGAAAGAGTGGACGTTTCAAGAAGATTCTGCACCATCACACAAAGTACGCGAAAACCAACAATGGCTGAGAGACAACGTTCCACGCTTTATTTCTACGGTGACTAGATGCATCCGACTTCTCGGCATTTTACATGCCAATGTCAGTACTAAAAAAATCCAGAGTGTTAAAGTGCTCAAAAAGCCCTTCTTCGTGAATGGAGGAAGATTCCGCAGGTTCACATTCCTGCAGCGTGTGACTCGCTTGTTGAACAACTCAAAGACATAGTTCACTCTCAAGGCGGCCATATAGAAAATTTGAAATGAATTCGAATTTTTGTTTTGTTTTGATTCAATAAAATCCAATTTCAAATTAAAAAAATACAGCGTTCTAAAAAGTTGCAGTTCAATTTGGCTGTATATATAGAAAAAATGATATAAGAAATATAAATGTACAAAACAATTATACATAAAATAATTAAATTGTAAAAAGAAACTCAAAGTAATATTGTAATTATACATAAGTTATAATAATCGTTAAATTATGAGAACATATATAATTCATCTATTTACTTAGGTTACTTGACTATTAATAATAACTAATCTGTGTATTAATAAACTTTTTTATATTTTTTTATAACTCTATTCTTCTATTTCAATTCTAATTTCCCGCCGAATCCACCGATTTTTTAATGAATTATAAATTGTACGAAACTAGTTTTTTTATTTACTAATAAATTATTTTTCTTTACTAAAATTCTAACTGCAATTGTCTGGTACATTTGCCAAATTTGAGGTACAACATTCTTCCTATAGTACGGCTTCAATCAGTGCGGATTCACTATAGTCCTGTTTGAAAATTTTAAGGCAAACTATTTTTTTTCTTTATAAAGTCAAGTATCTTTTTGTGGACTTTGTTTTATGCGGTTTCAAAGTCCTTCAAACAGTGGAATGTATTACCCGCATAAAGTATTGCAGTTAATATTTCAAAATACGCTAAATGCATTATTCAATATGGAAAAATTGCAATCAATTAATGTATTTTTTAATAAATTTTACTGTACTTAAGGCCAAGTTCAATAAATTTAATTAAAATATATTTTTTATAATAAATTTTATCTATAATTAACACCAATTAATTATTTATTTTCTACAATTTTAGAGACTATTAAACCGGCGCATCCACCAAATTTGAAGCAAAGATCCAAATATTTTTAAACTTCTTATAGTTAACTTATTTTTTTGTTTGTTAAGACAGAGCAAATGTAATATTAATAGTTTGATTTGACGTAGACTTATTATTTCCTTAAAAAAAAATCCCCTAAAATGTGTGATTAATGGAAGAAAAACCTATTTTTTTTACTTCTAATCGACTTATTTCTTGCTTGTTTGGAGAGAACAATGAAAACGTTCGGGTGGGTTTAATTTCTATTTGCCGTGAAGAATCGCAGTAGCAGTCGCATGTCCACGACTCAAACGCTCGTAATTACCGATAAGGGACAAGAGAAAGAGAAAAAAAAAGGAATGTAGTCCAGACGGTTTTAATTATCACCGTAGAATTCAAAAATTTTCTCTTGTTTCTTAAATTTTTCAATTGTTGATTTTTCTCATTTTTCATTTTCGTCTTTAAATTCTTTTGTTTCTCCTAACGCCGGACCGGAAGTGGCCAATGGGGGGTGCGTGCCGGCTTCCGAAAAGAGGGCAAACGTGGAATGGGCGACGACGCAATCCGATTGGTCCGCTCTGTCCGCAGTCGACCAATCGCGAAACACTGTCGGAGTCAATACTCCGGAACGCGGTGCAACAAGTTTGCCAGTTTTGTGCCGTCCTTGCAGGACCGAGCACAGATTCCGTCTCTTCAAAAAAATCCAGCAACGAAATCAAAATCAGTTTCATTCAAAAATCGCTGTAAAATTACCGGTTATTAGTTGAAAACAAGAAGGTCTTTGCGGATTGTTCGATCATCGGTTTTGAACTTGGCGCTTTGCTCGGTCGGGCATTTAACCGGTCGTTAAACCGGATAATGACCTTTCTAGTGGTCTGAAGCGAACAAAGAGAGAAACGAGTGTGCAGCGAAAAACGTTAAACTGAGGAGTAGAAAAATGGTAAAATATTATAATTTATTAATTAAATTCTTAATATTAGTAAACTACAGTATTCCAAAATTGGTGGTGCATGCGCCGGGTATTTCCATTTTTATTTATTGTATATCAAACTTTATTTATACTAATAGCGGATCAATTAACTATGAATTCTTTTTATTGATTAATTTTTTTACATTTGCAAGTTTAGAAGTTAGAATTTTTCTTTTAATCGCTTCATGCAAAGAAACACTTATTGTTATGACCTCATTTAATTTATTTATTCATTTCTTTTTGTTATTTACCATAACAATTCGCTTGTAACGAACATAAATGTTTATAGCGTACATCAATATCTACTTTTTCTTTTAATTTATTTTTTTTTGTTTCAAACTCATCTATTATTTTTTGTCGTATTTTCGATTTAATTAAACGTCTTGCACTTTTCTCGCTCCGTTTTATTTCGTGTCCGTTTAACGGTCGGCCGCATTTAATCATGCATCGCGTATGCAAATCGGAACCTGCATTATGCATGGGTCGAAGAAAATTTTCACATGTTTTTCTTTACTCTTATTATTTCACCCTCTTCTTTCGTTCCGACATTTCCATAGTTTACTCATGTACTTTGTGTGTAATTCAGTGTCGAAATTTTCATGGAATGCAATCAAAGTGACTCAATTTTCTACAATATACTTGTAATTTTCCTGTTCTTGAGAAGTCGCGAAATTGGTGCTAATTCGATCGATTTTCTTACGCGACACGTTATTATGACTCAGTTGCCTTTCATACTAAGTTGTTAGTACATTTCTAGATTTATTTTGCTTTGAATATGTGGAAATTGTGGTAAATTATTTACATATTCTATTTATTGAACAAAAAATAGGAATATACGAATTAATGATAATTTAATTTCAAATTCAATATTTTAATTAAAAACTACTTATTTTGAATTTGAGATTAATTGAATGATCCAAAAGTATTTCGAAAACCGAATTGTTCAAAAAAAATTAATTATAATATTCATTAATGAATAAAATCATATGCAAAAAATAAGTAGATATATAATATAAATATACACACAAATTTAACTTCACTTTATCAGTGGTATTAAAAATGTTGTTCGTTAACCGAAATTATGTTCGTATCGCATCGTTATTTATTTGTTTTGAAACCGAAATAACTTCGTTAACTTTTGGAACATTTTTAGCATTTCGATTTATTTTTGTTAACTCATTTATTCTCATTAAACAAAATTTAATCTAATTTAATAAATGATTTTACTTTCGAAATGTTAATTTTTATTTTTAATTTCTGAATTTGATTTCATTTTTTTTTTCTTAAATATTCATAAGTTTTCTATTAAATCTTTAGGGTTAGGTATGGTAAAAACTATCCCACCTTTTGCTTAACTTTTTATGCATGGTAGGAAATATTTTAACCCACCTTGAAAAAGGTATATATAGTCGTACAGTTTAATATTTTATTTAAAGTTTTTCGTTCAGTTGGCTGTGCTATGAATCAACGGTAGATGCGTAAATAAGTGAAAATATTTTTTTTATTTTGAGTAATGTTTTATACCAAATAATTTGAATGAATGTCATTTTTTATTAAATGAGTTAAAAAGTTTAAATTTTTATTTATATTAGCAATTTGACTATTAATTTAGCAGATATTTATTGATTATATTTCTAGTTATGTGTGCATTTTTGAATTGCTCCACTTTACAATCAAATTGCGCTACGTTGGGAAATACTGATCTATATATATTATAATGTATTTCACTTTAATGATTATATTATTAATTTAGACTTAAATACGAACATTGAGTAATTGTATAATAATAAAATTAATTTTATGAATGGCGAAATCTGTCTAATTGTTGCCATTTTGTGCGTTGTTTGTTTGAAACTAAAGTTGTTAATTGTTGTTCATTTGTATTGGATGTTGTTAGGTGTCTGTTGCGCCGTCGAGGGCTGGCAGCAGAATGCAACAGTATGATGACGAAGACGGAATGCGCAACTCGGGTGAGGTCGACGCAGTCGCGGGCAGCGGTGGCGGCGTCGACGAGGACGACGGGGGCGGCGGCGACGATGAGGCGGTAGCGCCGCGTCACGAGGGCGGTATGAACTCGCTCAGTGTGGTGTCGGCAGCATCAGGCGCAGCCGGGACGGGAAACAAGAGCACAGAAACAGACGAAGAAGAGGAGGACGAGGAAGACGAAGACGCGGACGTCGACTACGAGGAGGAAAATTCGCGGCCGCCGCCTCCGCACCATTTGCAGCAGCAGCAACACCGCAGTCGCAGCAGTACGGCGGGTCGCGGTTATTGGCGGCAGTCGAGTCCCGGAGGCGGCGGTCCTCGTCAGCTGCAATCAAACGCCGCCTCCATGGCCGACAACGCGAGCGACGTGTCCTCGATGCTGCCTCCGCCGCCGCCACCTCACCAGCAGCAACCGCCGCGCTCCAAGAGTCGCGTCGAGCTTGCTACGAGTCGGTATGGCAACCTATCCTACTGGAAGGCCCGGAGGGTCCTCTTCTACAAGAACGGTGATCCTTTCTTTCCCGGCATCGAGTTCCGGTTCAAACCGGGTCGAGATATCGGTACTTTGGAGACCCTCCTCGACAAGCTTTCGTTGCGCATGGACCTTCCGCGCGGAGCCCGATACATCTTCTCAATGGATGGTGACCGGAAGTTCCGGTTGGATGAGCTCGAGGATGGCGCTTCCTACGTCGTCTCTTCTTACAAAACATTCAAGGCAAGCAAACTTAACTAAAATTCCGTTGAAATCGAAAACAAAACACTACACTACACTCCACTCGCATGTTTATTCCATGTAAATTTATTCTAGCACACATTCTCTGATCGTTCCTTCACGAAGCGTAAAAAATCTTTATATTTCACCCTACGAAACAAGCAAAGACAACCTCAATATAAAACTGAAACACTCAACAATCAAATAGCTAAATAGCGTTGTAATGAATTATTTTTTAATTTAAAATTTTCTTATAGAAGAAATTAAAATATATTTATTTAATAAAATTTGGGTTTTCACATTTCAATTTAAAAAAAAATCTATTTCAAATTTACTTGAACATTTTAAATGTTTTTAAATTTAAAAAAATACATATACATACATATACATATTATTTATAACAGTTTATCCGACCTATTTTGTAATACAAAATATGAAATTTAAATAATATTGAGTCCTTTAACTAAATTAAATACTTTATAAATTGTATTGTCTTGCTATACCAATACAATATAAATATACAGTGGAGCTTTGCTTAACGAGCATAATCCGTTCCAGAATTTCGGGATTTTTACTTTTATAATGAAATACTGGTATTGTGAAACAATTTTCCCCATATAAACTAATGTCAAATGTGATAATGCTTTCCATGTCGGAAAAAATAACTTGGTCTCTCTTTCTAATGATTTTGCTTATCATATCTATGGTTATTTTTATTATATCGTTTTTTTATTCGGATACATGTAAGTTTTATTAAATCGTTCACAAAAAATAAACCAAATAACATAAGGTAAATTTTTACAATTTATTTTGCAAGGATATTAAAGTGAGGATCCACTGTATATGAAAAAAATATTTTAGTTTTCGTTAATTGAATTGAATTTTTGTGTGTGTAAGTTCCTATGAATATCTATGAATATATTACGATTTATTCGATATATTAAAATAATAATATTGTTATAAATATGACCAGGCAGATTTCAGTGGGAAAATTGGGTCCAATATATGTATTTTCAATGGGTCTATATCGCAAACCCGACAACCGAAATACCGTCTATCGAAATACCGACTATATCAAAATCTCGACAACCATAATCCCGACTGTATCAGAATCTCGACAACAATAATCCCGACTGTATCAAAATCTCGACTGTATCAAAATCCCGATTATATCGAAAATGTCTACAATAACATTTTTAAATTATTTCGGAGCGTTTTTATTTTTAATAACAATAAATGATTATTAATTTATTTGATTTTGTTGAATTATTCATAATAAACCTTAACATTAAAAAATAATCTCAAATACAATTAGATTGTTATTTATTATTAATAACAATTTAAAGTGACTATGCTCCGAAATAATATAAAAAAGTTATTGAAGACATTTTGCGTATAGTCGTGATTTTGATACAGTCGGCATTATGGTTGTCGGGATTTTGATATAGTCGGGATTATGGTTGTCGGGATTTCGATACAGTCGGAATTTCGAACGTCGGGATTTTGATACAGTAGGGATTTTGAACGTCGGGAATTTGATTACGGGATTTCGGTTGTCGGGCTTGCGATTGCCACCGATTTTAAATAATTAATACTATAAATATTAGATTTTTAATAATAAGATAAGAGCACATTATTATGTTTAGTTTTTAATTAATATAACTTTTTAAGAATTTTAATTATATTTTTCGGAATTATTTTCTAAAATATTATGATATACAATATCTCATGGATTATTCAATGGTATTGAACTGATAGAATTTTTAAATATCAAAACTTGTATAAATTTATTTTGAATTGTTAAGTGAATAACTTAAGCATTATATTATGTCGAAACAATTATTTTTGAATGAATGTGTATATATTATAAGATTTATCACTATAGAAAATCAGACTTGAATTTTTTTTTGTAAATTTCAAACTAGTAATTAAGTAGTGTTTCCGCCATTTTCTATTATTATCGTTTTATCCAACCAACGGTTGCACCAACTTGTGCAATCCAATAACTCAACTGTTTTGTTTCTATGGAAATGTGTTTATTGTGGGTGGGCACGTTTAGCGTTATGAGTAGGCAAAGCTTTTCATAGCCAATCGCGATTATTGCGGCTTCCGTTCTTGAAGAAAACAAAACAAAAGGAAAAAACAAAACAACGAAAACAAAAAGGGGCGATAATTTCTCGTACACTTTAAATTGGAGCACTCTTCATTACTTAAGTGGTTTTAAGAGAGGTGGCGTGCACGACGAGAACGGGGGCAAAAATTGGGTCGACAATCGAAGGAAAAAATCTCCGCTCATTTAAAAAAAACGAAAGAACTAAGAGCGAGAAAAAAAAATCAAGCGATGCCTATAAATAAGAATGCCGTGTCAGTGTGTGTATATATCCAACTAAATATGACACACTTGATTTCAACGAGCAAATAGAGTAAAGTAAAAGTTGCAAGAGTAATAATCGAGTGGGCTGGAAATAAATGAACGTTCCGACCGGACATTCCGTTTGCGTAATGAGCGGCAACGTGCTCTTTAAAGTTTCAATTGTTTCCGATTTCTAATTGCTGCCTACTTGATTTTTACTTACTTCACTCTCGTAAGAGTTGTGTCTTAAAGGGTAAAGTATTTAAAAAATCAATGTCCAAAACTCTTCTAATATTTATTTACATTTGCTTAAATTTCGTTATTAACCTAATAGTTTTAAATTTAATCATTGTATTTAATCGGTGGCAATCGCAAGCCCGACAACCGAAATACCGTCAATCAAAAATTATATTGGAAAAAATAAATATTATTTACTTAAAAATAATTATATAAAATTGTTATTATCTTAATTCTATTTTAACTAATCAATTAATTATTAACTATATTTTAATAAAACATTTCATTTCTCATTTATCGGTAAATTATTTAACTGAAGTAAAATCAATGTTTTATCATTAAAAGAATTTAGTTTATTTACGTGCAAATACTTAATTATTTACTTATTAGCTTTATTCTGCTAAATTCGATAATTTAATTACAATTCAAATAATAATATTTATTCCAACAATAAAAAAAGCTAATTTTACATTTCCATATAATACTAATAAAACAAAAACCCTCCCAACGAGCTACTGTATGAGTACATTAGGGTCAAACCCATTTTGGAATGCATCGACATACTGTTTGCAAAGTTTTGCTCCAAACCTTCCAATCTCAGTTTTGCACGTTGAGGCTCGGGGTTCGATTTGAAGGATTCTGTTATAATTTTGTTATATTATTATTCCCTGGGCAGAAAGACCTATTGTTAATAGCCCTTTGTATCAGTTAACTTTTTTGAATTTATATATATATTTATTTTGTTCTTTTTATTTCTGTATATTTTTTTTTTGTACGACTGATGCAATAAACATATTATTATTATTAAAACAAAAAGTCAACTGAAGCAAAGCAAATTTTAACTATTATTTAAAATTTTCACCATTTACTTTGTTTGTTACTTTCATAGCAAATTTTAAGTACTCTGAGTTTGATACGAAGTTACTTTTTTTCTTGAAGAAATCTCCTAAAGTTTATAAAATTGAATAAAAATTAATTATTCTCATCAAAATAATTAATTATTTTATGATGAAATTTAGAATGAAATTAATCTCATTCACATAATAATAACATATATGGCAACAAACTCAAAACTACATATGAATCAATATGTCTTTTTTAAAATATATATTTTCATATTTTTGATGATTAGCAAAAAAAATAATTTTCTTTTTGATTTAAATTTATGATTAGTTTGATTGACTGATTTATTGTATAATTATAAGTATAAATATTTTCTTATCAGATTAGTATTATTATTTATTTACAAATTTTTATAGGCCCAATTTTTTTTGCTCATGATATTTTAAAATTTTATAATTATTTAATTTTTTGAAAATTTATAACTAAATATTTCAAGAATAACATGTTAGGAATTTTATTCGATACGCATTACTTTTTTTTATCGGTTTTCACTGAAATTTGTAATTGCGAACTTGCGTTTTTTAAAGAACATTCTTTGAGTATAAAATAAAATCGATGTGTATTAAATGCTATTTTATTATGTAATTATTTACTTGCAAATTGTTAAGTATGTTGCAATTATCTCAATGATATACAATTAATAACATTTATTGCATCAATCTTAAAATTTCATACACTATTATAAACAAAAAATCAAATCATTGGAATTTTTTAAACAAATTTCCTGTTAAAATATTTCTATAACCAGGCGCATCCGCCTTTTCTCTCTCGCCCTCTTGGTCTTTTTTTTTATTGCGATTTACTTTCTTCTCGGCTTTCACTGCTCGGTTTCTTTTGAGCCACGCGATCGAAGGGGGTCGGGCCCAAGTGAACGGCCGTCAAGGTCGGCGTCGCGACGCCCTTTCACCCTCACCGCTCGCGCCTTCCCTTCGGCATTAAGAAAATGATTTTAATTTCAGTAAAAGCGGGACCACTCCTCGCGAAAATGCACCAAAAAAAAAGAAAAACCTATCATCATCATCGTTATCTCGGCGATATTAATTATTTCACCCCCCATCCCCGGTTTTCTGTAGGTGTATGAATATGTGTGTATGTGCATGTAAATATGCAAAACTGGGGTTTTGTTCTATCGATTCGCGAATCAAAATGCAAGTGGCACAGGACCGTATATAAAACAAAATGAAAAAAAATGTAAAAAAATAAAAAAAAATAAAACATCATCGCACAGCTTGCGTATCGCATGTGTACGAGGGTGATATCAAATGAGTTTGTCGTGAGAGGAAGGGAGAAAAAGGGTCGCTTGATAATTAATAATAATCGCGTTTATATTTAGCCAAGGATGGAAAATTGCTCCCTTTTTCGCGTATCAATGCTACGGGCAAATACTAATCACTTAATGGCCTTTATAAAACATGCGTGAGCTATCGAGCAGTTTCGTCCAGTACGGACGTTTATGCTTTTATGCGATGGAAGTATTCAACCCCGTTTCGCGACCCAAATTCGAGTTGGTTCGCGTTGCGTTCAAAACTAATATTTGTGATATACTTACCTTGGCTAACCTTCACCCAATTACCGGTAAACTTGAACCTCCTTCGCAAACTCGATACTTTGAGAGAAAAAAACTATGTTATGTAATCAGATGGCGCCACCTATTAAACAAACTTTTATTTACGCCATGTTTTCTAGTTAAAACAAACTTTTATTTTGACCATGATAAACTTTGCTATCTCGATCATATTTAACGACACCAATAAACAATCTCAATGTAACATTCTGAAATTCATTAGTTTAGCAAAATATTTATTTAACACTAGATTTAAATCCAATTTAAGCATTTTTTTGTAATATTATTAATTTATTTGTATTAATAATTAAAATTTTAATCGTAAAACAAATATATATATATATTTAATTTTTAGAATATAGAAAACATTTACTGCTATTTTTTATAATAAAATTAATTGAAATTATTTTAAATAAATATTATTTACAAATTTTATTGGTTCATTTCGAACAAGTTTTTCTGATCAAGAAGATTATATTAAATGAATAAATTTCATTTGGATTAGGAGAGCATTGGTCATTTTTTGTAAATTAAAATTAAGAAGATTACATTTTAGTGATTTAATGTGATGCAACAGATCACATCCGGACTGTTTGAATCTGAACTAATCAAAGATTTAAGGAAGACGGACTGAAAGAAATTATAAAATCACATTTATCAAATAATATACAATAGATTCCGCTTAACTAGGACACCGGTTTATCGGGACAGGCTCTTATTAGGAACAAATCCTAAAGAACAGAAACTAAACTAAGGAAATAGCACAAATTTACTTTGCTTTTTCGGGAAAATATTCCTTTTAATCGGGACAGTAATCGTGTGTGAATCCCCATAGCGCCTGTTCATGGATGCGGGGTAACCGCAGGATCCATGGATGTTGTGTATCCACATGGATGCTGTCCTACATATTTATTGTTCTAGAATCATTGTCATGTAGAACGTATACATTTTTTTAAACGTATAGTTTTATGATTTGTTTTATTTTGTTCAATTTATTAAATAAAATATAAAAAAACACTAACCCTATAATTTCTGTGAAACTTCGGATATTTGGGCCAGCCCTTTAATCGGGACAAGATGTACTAGTCCTGATGTGTCCCAATTAAGCAGAATCGGCTGTAGTTATTTACTATCATCAGACAAATACGAATCCTATAGTAAAATGTTATTAAATTCGATTGAAAATTTCAATATTAATTGAACTTTTGTAATATTTCAAATAAAAAATATACAAAATTCATTAATTTCAAATAAATAATAATAACATTTATTGTAACAAATCATAATACATACTGAAAAAATTACATAATATAACAAGAAAATAAAAAACAAATTGATCTGTTATAAAAGGCTATTGATCATAGGTTTTTCTGCCCTAATTTCAAATTAATTATTTTTATTCAAAGACAAACTAATAGTGTGTATGTTTTGGTTTAATTATAAAACTTTTAAATTTATCATTGAATAAAATGTTGACCTCAATATGCAAATATGAATGATATTAAAAAACAATTATTAGGAAAAGTTCTCTGCGTGAATAGATTTGTATATAAATGGGTTAATTAGCCCAATTCCAAAAAAAAAACTTTTAGTTGCAAAGTTCTATTATTTCATATATAAATGTATTTATGTTTATATTAGAAAAACGAAGAAGAAAAAAATAACCAAAAATTGCCTTATTTTTCAAATCTACTTTGAATTGTAATTTTTATAGTAGATATACAACCGAAACGTATGAAATAATTTATGTAAGTTATCAATTCATATAAAAACATTTTAAATATTGTAGAATATGTGAATGTAATGTTACAACTATTTTTTTTAATGATATTGAATAATTTATGCAGATTTTAAAAGTTGTACAGATATGTTAAAACAAATGAAAACAAAAACCGTTAAAGTTTTAATTTAATTTAGTGAATTTTATCTTGACTTTAAATTATGTTTCTCTGGTATTTTATAACCACAATTTACCTAGTTTATTTTACTCTTGTTTGAGTTTAAATTCAATCGTAATTTTTATAGTAGAAATCGATACATTTTTCAGCTAAATAGAATAAATAATGTAAGTAAGGGGCAGAAAGAGCTATGGTCAATAGCCCTTTGAAGCAGTTAACTTTTTTGATTTATGATATTTATATTATTGCATTGAGTTTTTTTATTTTGTTATTTTACTGTTTCGATAAATATTATCATTATTTTTATTTATTAATTTAAGTAAGTTATTAATTAATGAAAAGAAATTGTCATATTAAGGATGTTTAATATTTTTTAAGCAATTTGTAGTCTCCTTTAATTGTGTTTTATTTAGATTTTCTTATAATCATAATCTTGAATTTTTTAGTAGTTGTATGAACATATATTGAATTATACATATATAATTATAATTCTTTAAGTGTAATTCTTTAACTATAAAATGTTTGTTTTAAAAGTTGTTAATGGGACTTTTACTCTGCTCGAGTTGAATTCATTCATGAATGAGAGATAAGATTCATCGTTTAAATGTAACTTTAATGATAAATAATTGTACTTTACTATTTTTCCAACAATTTTATTGAGTCCAACAAATATGTGTATAAACGTGATTTGTTTTTATAATACGAAGCAAATCGAGGACGGTCATATTTTAGTTGTAATTTTATGGAAATCCTGAGTATGTATATTTTTTTTAATAGCGTCGTGCGTTTTAATTAAATGTGCGAAGGAGGGTGGAAAAATAAAAGACGCCGGTCGTTGTCAGGTGGTAAAACAAAAACGAGAGACATTCCGGCGATGACCTAGATTCGGGGCAATAATAATAAATAAATAAATAACGAAATAAGTGTGTAAATAAAGAATGCGTACACGACAAATTAGTTAAATTTTCTGAATACCTAATTAATATTTGTGGTTAAGTGGGTGGTTTAGAGTGATGGAAGGAGGTTAAAGTTTTCTCGTTCCACATCCATAAATTTCTCGGAAGAAATATCACATTTTAACATAATATTATTATTATTGGGATCGGGTAATTTAGCTGTCCTTGCGTCGCAGTTGGTCAACTCTCTTTCTCTCTCTCTCTCTCTCATTCCCTTCTCTTCCCTTTCTTTATTTCTTTCTTTGCGCCCACAGCTTACGCGATAAGACAGGTCAAGCACACTACGGCACGTGATCGTGATTTCTCCCTTCGCGAAAGTAAAGGGCCTTGAAACGGTTTTTCTTCGGTTGAAAACAAGCGCGCGCGCCATCCACCCCCGAACCACCCCAGACCAAGTCGTCACGCACCACCCTTCATCCCTTCCACCCCCATCGTGACCACTCTACACTGACCGCCGCATTAATGAATGCATTATTCAAGTGGGCCTTGGGGGGAAGGAACAAAAAAAAAGACCGAAAAACCCTTCACTCGTGAGCCGCCCTTCGGAGCGATCGCACCGCACTAGTCTTCCAGCAGCGGTTGCTCACACACACACATATTAAAACCACGCAGTAACACTAACCTGCAGACAAATGCTGGATTTCGATATCGACGACGATACACCCTTCGCCGTCCTCACTGTCCCAACGATGGTAAGAAATCATCGCGAATATCCATTGAATCCAAAAAGCTTTTAACAACATTCTCCTTAAACCCAATCAAATAATTTCCAACTGTCAATATTACTACACTGTCACTTAATATTACTACTAGATTGTATTTTATCAATATTTTTTAAAACATTTAACATCTGTTTAGTTTCTGTCATCATTAGTATATTGTTTAATAATGCTACTAGATTTTATTTCTGTTTAATTATTTTCATGTATTATCAATTTTGCATTTTTTTTTTTAACAAAGCAATAATTTTGATTAAGTTTCTTAATGTTTTTTAAACAATACATTATTATTATTTTTGTACGTTTTATTTTAAATAACAAATCAAAGGAATCCAATAGTATTTTGATATTTAATCTAATTTTAGCCTATTAATTTCTTACTGTCAACCTTAGTACAGTATCATAATGCTACTTGATTTTATTTTATCAATATTTTTAAAATTTCTGATTTTAACTTAATTTTTGTTCAATAATTTGTATCTGCCCTTTGTATGTCGTTAAACAACACATTTTGTTTATTGTTTCTATATGTTATCATTATTATTCTTTTATTTCATATAACTATTAGATTTTTCTTTATCAATATTTTGTAAAGCATTTTACTTTTCAACATTAGTATATGTATTATTAATATTATCAATACTTTTTAAAATATTTAACTTTTTTTAAATTTAATTTCGATAAAATAATTTACAGGTGTCAAAATTTGTATAGTGTTATTTGGAATAGGGTACATGAATTTATAAGAAATCTTTGGACTTAAATTTAAGAGAAAGCAATAGGAATCTGCCGAGGAGAGATTGTTGAGTGGATTATTAAGATGTTGAATTTTGATTAGAATGAGAAGGGTAGTTCGTTTGGATACTTTTTTTTCTATTTATCAATAAAATATTACTATTATTTGCATACATTTTATTTTAAATAAAAAATGAAATTAATTATCTGTTGTTTGCTCTAATTCTTAACAAGTTTCAAATGAAAATGTATCTATCTTCATTACTATAGTATTGTTGTTTAATAATACTACTTGATTTAGTTTCTTTAAATATATTTGAAAGACATTTAACTTTTTCTTTCAATAATTTCTCTACGTCATTATTAGTGTATTGATTTTATCATTTTCATACCGTACAGTAACAAATTAAATATATAAAATAATCTTTTGTTCATAATGTGTTTAACATTTTTTGAAAAAATAATCTTTTAACTTTTTCTGTTTAACAATTTTCATATTGTTTATTTGAACATGTCGACAATTTTAATTTCCCATTAATCTTCCCCCAACAATCTTTATACAATTAATTTAATAATGTATATCTTTCAAAGAATAAAGTTTTTTCTTACATATTTTCTTTGTTTTTAAAAATAAATCTATAATTAATTTAATTTCTTCAATTCAATGTTTCAAGTAATAATTGTTCGTTTGGTCTAAACAGCAATAAAAAGACAATCGTAAAATCCATACATTCATACTGTACACGTACAGATATTACGTTTCCCTTTATTTTCTTTGTGGTCGACGAAAATTTGCATTCACTTGCTGGAAGTTTTCGTGTCCATAATTCAGTTTTTTTTGGGAAAACAATCTCAATCTCAATTTCATTTAATATTTATGCCTTCCGATTTGAATAATTCTAGATTTCCTTTTCGTTTATTTTTCATATTCATTTTATTTTTATTACCTTTTACATTACACTTACTTCATTTTCAAAGTTATGTTTTCATCAATAATGTAAATTAATCACTGATCTATAGAATTTATGATTTTTTTTTTATATATTTTTACTTTTGTTTTTAATATTTAACCATTCTTTTTTTTATGTTGAAATCTTGTTTTCAATTTTTATTTATTTTGTAGAATGTACAAATTTCGTTATAATTTTTTGTTAAAAAAATATTTTAAACAAATTTATTACTGCAAATTTCAAACGTAATAACTGATAATTCATTATCAATCTCTTCAGAAAAGTGAAATCTTCTGATCATTTCTTAATATTTTTATTATCTGTCCGGATTCACTGTGAAAATGTCAAAACAAACTAAATTTTAATTGAGTAAAATCAAAATTGGTACACAAAATAATTTCTTTTTATCTTTTTTCATTTATACAATATCAAAGGGCGGTTTATTTTTATCCGGTTTAAAAGTCTTCAATTAGTCCGGTTTCAAATAGTTTTGGATATTGGAAGAATTATCTACACTATACGAGGTATTGTAGTTAAACAATATTGTTATTGACAATTTAGAAAATTTATTGATCTGTTCGATCAAAGGACTGACGTTTTTGTGCCCTATTTCATTTATTTAACTGATTTTAGTGTGAACATATTTCATGATTTTTCTTAAAAACTAATTGAAATAATCATTCATTAGAAACTTTGATTATTACAAAATTACAAGATAATAAGTTATAAATCTCAAATTATAGTTATAAATAGATTCTAAGTGCTATAAATCCCAAAAATTCCTATAATAATGAGCAATTTCAAAGGATATCATAAAACTACTGTATATAAATCGCTGTTTTCTCGTGTGGCGCTGTTGAAAAATCTGCATTGAATTGTTGAAATTTCGTGTGTGTAATTGGGGGGGTGCTTCCACTTTTGACCTTAGCGTTCGAAAATCTCGTTCTCCACCCCCCCAACAAAACACACATAAATCGCGCACGTTTCGATTTGCATTCGAATTCGAAGTGGCCGTCGCATAAATATCACCGTGTCGGCAAAATCGATACCGAACAAAACAAAACAAACAATTGAAACCTTCGTTTTTTTTTCTAATTAATTGTCGTTCTTTTTGCAGGCGGCGAGTTACGGGAAGAAGAATGGCATTTGGTACGCATCGCCCGGTGGACAGGGTTGGAGCAAGGCGCCCAGCCGTAAAGCGTCAATCGTCGAAGCTGATATTCCGCCGCCAGGTGGCGGTGGAGGTCCTTCCGTTAAGCCGAGCTCCGGTAGAGTTATCAGGATCGTCAATAACATGGATCACACCGTTCAGGTAAGAGATTTTTGTTTTATTTCAACAACTGACTCGCAAAATGGAATGAATTATCGAATATTAGATTAGTTTATACGAGGAAAATTGTTTCACTATACGAGTAAAAATCCGGAAATTTTGAAACGGATTATGCTCGTTAAGCGAGGTTCCACTGTATTTCAATAAACATGTTTTCGAAATTTTTCATCACAAATAAATAATTTATATTTATAATTAAACTTATATTTAAAACATAAGTTTTTGAACATTTTTTCAACTTATTTAATATTTAATGACCTACAAGAATATAACAAAATCAAATATATTATATGAAAAACCAGTTAAATAGAAACTATATCTATATGATCATTATATAAAACCGGTTTTAGAATTCGAATATTTCAAGAAAACCGGTTTGATCATATGTTAAAAAAATAATAAATAATAATTATATTTATTTAACAAAACAAAAAGTTTTTTATTTTAATTTTGGGTCAACTTCACAACGTCAACCACAAATAAACTGATTTTTAAATTCAAATATTTATAAATAACGGTTTTCAATATTTTCCTATAGAAGTACAGACATAAATATTATTTTTATTCAAGAAAATAAGTCTTTTGAATATTTTATATAATATATTCTATGCAAAATCAAGTAAATTATAAAACAACTAAAAAAATTAACAATTTGGAATATTTAACATTGATAAAACTATAAATGTTACTAAAAAATTGTAATTTACAAAATTTCCACTGAAAATTTACTTTATCCATGTTTATTGTAGATACAAAACCGATTGAAATAGAAATTACTTTCTGACTAGTCTTACGATTAAATTTTCTTCAAATAGTGAATTTAATTTTTAATTATATTATTTATTATGTATTAATTTTAGAATTAGCGGAAAGATGTTCAATAGAAATTGTTAATATGATTTTTAATTCTTATTTATAATATTTAAAACTGATTCTAAAATATTTTAAATCGGTTTTGAGAATTTTTAAAAATATATAAAAGTATCTGTTACTCAAAAACGACAAAATCCAATAATTATTTTGTTTCGTTTTCTTTAAATTTCAGTGTAGGGTGTTGCTAAATCTACGGACTTCACAGCCTTTCGAGGAGGTACTGGAGGATTTGGGGCAGGTGTTGAAAATGAACGGTGCGAAGAGGATGTACACTGTGGCTGGACAAGAAGTTCGCAGTTTTTCACAACTAAGGAACGAGTTTGCAGACGTGGACACATTCTACTTGGGTGGTGGCCCCGTTGGCGCCGGTGTCGTTCTTTCACCGGCCAGAAGGTCCAGATCTAGGGCCCCATTAGCGGCCGCCCCAGTAGAGGATCTCAGCAAGCAAAGAAGGGCACGCAGCAAGAGCAGACCGAGAGCCCTATACGCACCAGAAAGTGAAATAATCAGGACCACCGGTGAGGATTAGTCATAATCCTTCTATTCAGCTTATACAATTGTTTTTTCAACTAGACTACACTCTATTAGAGGTGCTTAAGGAGGAGCCCATAAGAGTCACCATTCGCGGTCTCAGAAGGACCTTCTATCCGCCCATCCACCACGCCCCCATAGATAATTCTCCGCCAGAGAAGAAGATGGCTTTGGAATGGGTGTATCCTTTTTCATCCAATGAATTTCAATCACAACATTTTTTTTTCATTTCTTGTTTTCCTTAATTGTTACTTTTAGTTATGGTTATCGAGGCACAGACTCGAGAAGAAATCTTTGGGTTCTTCCAACTGGAGAACTTCTTTACTTCGTGGCCGCCGTCGCCGTAATGTACGATCGGGACGAAGAGACGCAAAGACACTACACAGGACACACCGAAGATATACAATGGTGAGTCTTATGCAACTTTACTTACATAAATTCATATGTAAAGACATTTTTTGTATCAATATTGAAAAAAAAAAAATCTTATTTTATTATATTTCTGATGTGTATTTCCATAAGATTTTCTAATTTCTTGGATAATTATTTAAAATAATCATATTTTTATCTTTTTTTTAAATGATGCTAATTTATATTTTTGTTTAAACTGCTTAAATTTCAAGCGAATCATTTCGTATTACAGACAAACTTTTGATATTAGTTTTAAATACGTTCTGCATATTTTTTTAGCATGGATTTGCATCCGTCTCGCGAGATGGTAGCTTCTGGTCAGAAGGCAGGTCGGAACCGGAAGACTCAAGCGCACATCCGCATATGGAGCACGGAAACATTACAGACTCTTTACGTCTTCGGCATGGGCGAGCTGGAGGTTGGAGTAGCCGCCGTCGCCTTCTCACAATTGGTGCTCTTTCAAATACTATTATTTATTGTTCTTTCAACTAACTCTTTCTTTATTAATTTATTTTTGGTAGAACGGTGGTAGTTATGTGTTGGCGGTAGATGGCGGCAGGGAGAGCATTCTGTCAGTATGGCAATGGCAGTGGGGACATCTCTTGGGAAAAGTTGCGGTGAGTATATCATTTGTAGTTTATATCAGCAATTCTCAACATATGGGTCACGTTACATTTTTAATGGCAGATATTTAAGCTCGCCAAAAAAATAACAAATACTACATAAGAAATTAACTTTATTTCTGAACAATTTAAAGGACTTTAACAACTTTATAAACGAATGATCTTTCAGAAATTGCGATATTTCCAAATATGATCAGCTTTTACAGCATGACTTTTTATTTTTTGAGTCATCTGTTTATCATGTATAATGCAGTACAACCAAAAAATGAATATCCTCAAATATCTTAAGTAAAAATGTTTGGTCACGCGGCAAAAATATAGAGAAACCCTGGTTTATGTATGTAATTATATTTACAAACATTTTTCAGACGCTGCAAGAGGAATTAACCGGAGCCGTGTTCCATCCCCTAGACGACAATCTTCTGATCACGCACGGCAAAGGTCACTTGACCTTCTGGAATCGCCGGAAGGACGGTTTCTTCGAGCGCACCGACATCATCAAACCGGTAGGGTTTTTGCGTTTCCTTTTTCTTTTCGTTATTTTTGTTGTTGTGTGGTTTTCGTGTTTTAACGGTCAGATTTTGAAGCCATCGCGGACGCTGATCACCAGCTTACAGTTCGAGCAGGACGGCGACGTCATCACCGCAGACAGCGACGGCTTCATCACCATCTACAGCGTGGACAGCGACGGCGCTTACTTTGTCCGAATGGAATTCGAGGTAACTTTTAACATAACTATTAGTTATATACTGGAAGTTAATGAATTCTCGATTTAGGCTCACAACAAAGGAGTCAGCTCGTTGGTGATGTTGTCTGAAGGAACGTTGCTATCAGGAGGAGAGAAGGACCGTAAAATAGCTGCATGGGATTCGCTGCAGAACTACAAAAGAATCACAGATACTAAGGTTTAATTTTAATTTTGTTTCTACAAAGATGTCTTGATTTTTTGTTGTTGTTTAGTTGCCTGAAGCGGCCGGTGGGGTGCGCTCTATCTATCCGCAAAGACCAGGAAGAAACGACGGTAACATCTATGTAGGAACGACCAGGAATAATATACTTGAAGGCTCTCTTCAACGAAGATTCAATCAAGTGAAGTTATTGTATAAATCAATCGTTTCTTTGTAATAAATAGTTTTCTTTATGTATAGGTTGTGTTCGGGCATGGACGGCAGCTGTGGGGTTTGGCTGTCCATCCGGATGATGAGCTCTTTGCCACCGCTGGTCACGACAAGAACATCGCTCTTTGGCGCAAGAATAAGTTAATTTGGACGGTGCAGGTGGCCTACGAGTGCGTTTCTTTGGCATTCCATCCATTCGGCGTTGCTTTGGCTGCTGGAAGCACAGAAGGACATTTAATCATCCTCAACACGGAGACTGGGGCAGCTGTAGCTACGGTCCGCGTTTGCGGTTCTCCGCTAAACTGTGTCGGATATAATCCAGGTTCGTTTCTTTACAAACTTTTCCATTACATCTCTTTAATTTCGTATTAATTTTCTTTTTAAAGCTGGAGACATGATCGCAATAGCTTCACAGAATGGCAGCGTGTATTTGTTCCGCGTAAGCCGCGACGGATTTTCTTACAAGAAGTCCAATAAGATTAGGGGATCACAGCCGTTAATGCAGATGGATTGGAGCACGGATGGAAATTACGTTCAAACCGTCACTGCTGAATATGATCTTTCTTTCTGTAAGTACCCATACCCAATCGTTAGCAATTCAATTATATTTGATTATGAAGAAAGAAAAAGCGCCACTTATAAGTAGGAATGTGTTATTTATATCTTTGGACACCATTGATTGCATTTACGATAATTAATATATCTCAGTTTTCGAACATATTTTCTTATAAGAAGTAATAATGTTGATGATTAAAAAAATAAAAATAGACTGTACCTTCATATGAACATTATGTACGTTAATTCGAATGAATGTTAGTCTTCCATTATTATGTTTTTCAGCTTTTGTTGGCTGAAGTCTACTCTTAAATTTTTATATTTGGTAATATTCTGCAACATTTGATATATACCTTCAGTAAATTTATTGCTTGACTATGATTAATGTTGTTTTCCTCTCTTTAGGGGACGTAAAATCTTTGTCGCCGGAGAAGAGTCCCATCGCTATGAAGGACATCAAGTGGGCCACGCACAATTCTACTGTTGGTTTCCTGGTGGCAGGTATCTGGAACAACCGATTCTACCCGATGACGTCCATCATCAGCACTGCAAGTCGATCGGCCGCTCACGATCTTCTGGTCTCCGGGGATACCGACGGTTACATCAGGCTCTTCAGGTACGTTACCTTCTTACATCTTATCCTAAAATTAGAGTTATATTGAAATCGTTTCTATACGCAGATTCCCATGTTTGAGCACAAAAGCCGAGTACAACGAGGAGAAGCTGTACAGCGGTCAAGTGGCGTGCGCGAGATTCCTCTTCAACGATCGCAACATAGTGACCGTCGGCGGAACCGACGCCGGCTTGATGCTATGGGAGCTGACCGAGGAATAGCTCAGACACGGGCCCAACGCCGGCCCGCAACCGCCCCCAATCCGACCCTGGGCAGCAACCACGAACTCCAGCGCCATCTGTATGCGCAATCTGAAACTGCCCAACATCCACAACCCTCACCAAAGCTCCGCCACTCCATACTCCTCCTCAGCCACCTCCTCTTCCTCATCCTCCTTCTACGCAGCCACAGCCGCCTACAACTCCGAATCTGAATCGGCCGACTTCGATGCCCCATTCGAAATTCTCCACCTCAACTGTTAATTTAAAATACATTATCCAAAAAAATACATAAAACACAAACACACACAAACAGTGCCATTTAATTTTACCAAAAAAAAAATACATCATTAAATCCATGATACAAACATCATGCATTAAACCTCTTGCCCAGACGAAAAATAGGAAGAAATTATGAAATGACAAGAAAAGAACAAGGTAAACAAAGATTCAATTTCACTATAATCTCTCTTAGATCCTTAATAACCTCTTCTTATTATTAATAGTTATTATTAATAAAAAAGTATATATATTTACTAATTATGAAATTAAAATTAGACATAAGAAAGATATTTTTCTGGTAAAAAAATTAAACAAAAAAAAAACAAACACTTGTATGATGATGATGAAGATAAAACTGCCAATAGATTTATAGTCCTTGATTCCAAACTAATTACGTTAAGCGCGAAACTGATAGTTTTAATTATTTTTATTATGACACGCGTTGATTTGTTCCATTCCTCTCTTCCGTTTCAATTTAATTGTTGTGTGTAGTAGGGCTTGTATTGTAATGAGTGAATGAAACATCATGTAAACAAAAACCAAAAAATGTTCGCTTCCTTCTAAAACTACAACAAAAAAGAAGATATTTTATAAGAAATAAAGATTATATTGGCTTCGTTGACAAATATATTATTGATTACTATTTTCGTTCCATCTAGTCTATGTATTTCTGTAGTAAAAATTAGTACCTTTTCATTCAAGTAGTTTATTTGTTTTACATTCGAGATTTAATTACAACAATTAGAAATCTTAAACCTAGACTTATAGAAACTATTTTTTAAACTATTTGTAAAGATATCAAAACATACAAAATTCTTATAATATTTCCGCGGACACCCTAAATATTTTTCGAGGTCCTAGAGGGTAAGAATAGCTGGGCAAGTACTTAATACTTACGGTCAAATTAACCGTATTATGTAATGCGAAAATACAGTAACCTAAGAAAGCATAACTTTAGAGTTCTCCGACCATTTAAAAAATTGGCTTGATAGTAAATTAATTTAATAGTTATTTTGTTCTAATATTTTTGAAGTTACTTCTAAGCAGAAATAGTTTAAAAATGTGTTAAATTAAAAAAAAAATCAATATTGAAGAAGACAGTCGAATTTGTAGAAAAAAAAAACTAATTGATGCCACTTCTTTACATGAACGTTTCGTAAAATTGCACTAGCATTTAGATAAATACTATTATTCTTTAACTTAAATATTTCAAGAATTATCCCATGTTATACTTGTATTACTTATCAATAATGTGCAAGTTAAATACAAAAATGTTCGCATAGTCCGGCTTTGATCAGTCCGGATTAACTATAATTTAATATATTCAAAGCAATCTAAATTACATAATAAAAATAAATTCGAAAAAAAAAAACAAATTAGTAAACAAAATTATTATTATTGTTTAGAGTCAAGTCTATTTTTGTGCGTTTTGTTCTTATACGATTTTAAAGTACTCGATTAGTCTGATTTTAAAACAGTTCGTGATATTGGCGAAACCATTTACTAAAATTAATGACAATTTCATTCAATTTTAGAATTACAGTATTAAACAAAACTAATGGTTTATTTGTTAATGCAATCATATACATAGTAGGAAGAATTGATGGGTTTGTTCAGTATTGGATAAAAACAACAGTTTAACACTAACATGCGTAATTTATTTAAATTTTTTGAAGAAGGAAGTGGAAGTAATTACTTATATATTTTAATTTTGTTCATCGTTTGGTTTGGTTTTCGGGTCCGGGTATATTTGGCAGGTGATCAGCGGCCGTTGTCGATCATGGTTCTCGGTATTCCCATGATGGAACTAGTAAGTTCCGAGTTGCGCTTGTTTCCAATGCCCACGTAGACGTTGGAATCGGTAAGCGGCGGATCTCCCAGCGCGAACCGTTCCATCAGCCAATTGGAAAAGCGACGGCGACCCGGATGCGACTCCAACTTGACCGCAGCCCAAAGTTAAGGTTAACTATTAAACGTCGGTTATATTTGACAAAAAGCTGAATGTAAAATAACTTACGTTTCCATCTAAACCAGAGGAGGAGTAGACGCGATTCCAGAAACTGAAGAGGAGCAACATGTAGATGAGCGATTTCAAGAACAAACTGTAAGAAATAGATGATGTTTTTTTAATAGTCTTATATTTATACTTACTTCATCGTGAATCCTTCGGGAACTGTGGGGATCCAAGGAGTGTTCCTCGCTTTTATCCCCTATTAGAGTTATCCGCGCATCATCGAATCCACGTCTGTATCAGACATTCATCGTTTATTTATAAAAAAAGCAAGGATGTAAATGTGCTGAAATCGATGGTAAATAAGTAACATGTAATATGGAGAAGAGTGAGTGTTTGTGACAAAATAATTGAAGACGCCAGACGCAGACGGTAATGCGTAATGAAATAAGCATATTTCATGTTTTTTTTTAATTATTTTTAAATGTTATTTTTATTGAAAATAGATCTGGATTCGAAATGTGCAATTAAAATGCGTTTATATTATTCTGCGGTTTATCGTATAAATCGTCGTCGAGGACCATGAGGAACATGAAACTGAAGTAAAGCGCCGGTGCGCTAAGAAGATGCCAAACGTCGTGAGTATCGTAGAAACCCATGAGGATGCAGGGCTGGTTAAGTTGGCGGGATTCTGCTGGAGTTGCCGACCAGACTGTGGAAGCGTTCAGGAAGAAGTAGCAGCCGAAACCCCAGGAGACGGCGGCCAGCAAACCGTAGAAGATGGCCTCAAAGCAAATGCGCTCGCGGTATATCAGCTGAAAAATAATATATGTAGCTAGATTTTTAAACCATTTTTTTTTCTCATAAATTTGCAAAATTTAAAAAACCGGTTATAATGTAACATTGGAATTCGAAAACCGATTTTTGTTTGGTAATATTATAATTTGATCGATTTCCTTTTTTTGTAAAACCGGTTTAAAATACCTTAGTTTGCTTTGAAATTTTTAAACCGTTATAGTGAATCCGGACTAATTGAAGCTGTTTAAATACATTTTTTTGTAACTACATTTTGTTTTATGATATTCTAATTTGAAAACCGGTTTTTTTTTATACCGATTATAATACTCAAATTCAAATACCGGTTTTTATAGTTGTTTCTTTTAATCAATTACCTTCATTACGCAGTAGAAGATCGCGTAGACAATGGCGTTGAGCATCAGGATTCCCAGGAGGAAGGTGCCAAAGTCTACCACTTTTGGATAGAGAGCTAGTCCGGCGATTGCTACGAGAAAGTTGATCACGTTGGCCACGGTCACAGTTATGAAACGACCTGCAAATATTTCAATTGTTTTTAAAGATATTCTGATTTATTGCATACAGATTTACAGAATACTTAAGGAAAATATTTTATAATGACATAAAAATAAGTTTTTCTTACATTTGAAATATTAAAGTTTTCTTTGTAATTTAATTATTGAAAAAAGTAATTAAATTCAAATTTTCTCATATATTTCTCATATGCTTTTCAAGGCGAAATAATATTATGGTTAATAGACTTTTAAGAATAATTATAACTTATGTAATTATTTGATAACAACAATAATAAAGTTGCAACAGTCATAAAAAATAAGCACATTTTGATAATTTCAATTATTAAAACTTATTGCAAAAGACTATTGACCATTGTTTTCCGCCTAAAATTTGTATAACTTTATTTTCTTTAAAACTGATATTGCAATATTTTGCTTAACTTTAGTAACGTTAAAGTTAAGTCAGTTTCTGTTCTGTAATTATTTAATAATTAATATAAAAAAATGTCTTAAAGAATGCTTTTATTGTATTAGAGATCGGATATGTACATAAAATATATAATGATTACTTATAATAAATGTAATTGAATCGATTTTGATGATTAATCTCATTCATTCTCCTTCAAGTATACATTTTAAGTTGTTCATGTAAAAGAAGGTTTCCTTGCACAGATACGTGTGCATCTTCTTAAAATGGTTATACAATTTATCTTGGCGTATCATCATCTTGTTAAGCTCTTGATAATCCATATTCTCGTGGATTCTTTCATTACACAGTACCACAAACCGCTTCAGTGGCTGCGCAATAGATAAAAGTTCATCAATCTGCTCCAACCACTCTGCCAAGTCGTAAGATGCAGCCTCATCTTCACCAAAGCCGGTATTAGTAATTAATTGCGTCGAAATCTCATCTTTATATCGATTTAAAATAATATTGATTTTGAGCAACTCCTCAGCGAATACTTTCCACACTTTCAACTCAAGATTCACCCTCTCTTGGGTCCACGACGTTATATTCTTCGTATCGCACAGCATGTTGTAAAAACTGCACGTTGTAGAAAGATTGTCCACATTTTTCCGCATCCTGGTGAAAATACGTCTCTGTATGTATTCGTCGTTCCTGATGGATATTTGCTGGTCGATTCTTAATTTGCTCAAAGTAAAATTGGTTCCGAAGGAATCCAACTTTATACGCAGCATTGGTAAACGCATCCTGTCGCTGTTCTAGTTAATCAACAACTGAATGTTCGATCACTCGAAGTAGAGATATTTATATCCAGAAATGTATCTGATTCGAATACGGGTAAGCTTTGATTTTTTTTTATATTAATTACCAATTTTCTATAAAATTTTATTTCATTATATTAAAACCTTGTATAATTCATTTAATTCTCTAATAAATCTTATTTAATTTTGTCCAAAATATAATTAATATAACATTATGTTATATTAAATGTTCTCGTTTATTTCTTTTTAATGACAAAACTTAAATATTATTTAGAAAAGAACGAAAATATTTATTTGCGAATTGTTCCATTTACATTTTGTAAATTGATCGTTTATTCTACTTGACTTTAAGTATCTTTTTGTGCGATTTATTTTTTTTATATGTATTTAGTTCCTCAATTAGTCCAGTTTTAAACAGTTGCTGGAACGCATTACCCGCACTATGAGAGGTATTTCTGTACACAATTATATAATTATAATTAATTAAAAACAAAAATATGAAATAAAATATACATAAATTAATTAGATATTAATCACACAATTACATAAAATAAACATTGTAAAAGTTGCGTTTTTTCATAAATTGTGTTCAGTCATTTTTTAATAAATTAAATACTTAAAATATATATTAATATAAAAACAAAACAAAAATATAATATAATTTTAAATTGCTTTTTTCTTAAAGATAAAACATAAAATTTAATATACATAAATTTAAACACAAAAAAGTAATAATTCTATTAAAAAGCTAAACTAATAATTCTTCTTTAAATTAATTTTTCTGATTTAATATTGCACTGAAATCACTTTAAAGTAATGAACATTTTCTACACTAAATAGTCTTTTTCAAATCTTCTTTTTAGTAAATAAATGTACTGTACAAAATTTTAAAATCATTTTTTTTTATATGCAAAATATTTTCTATTAATAGTAACTGATATTTGTATACAAATATTTGTATTTATATATGTTTTTATTAGAAATCTATATCGCATATTTATTTCGACAGAAATATTTCTTTTCTTATTACTACTAAAGTCGTGAAATGAAAAGTAGAAACCGAAGAAATGTTAAACAAAATATATATTATTAAATATAATGTGTTTTTTTAAGTAATTAGTACCGTGATAAGTAAATCTAGAGAATCTAAAGAAAGAAATATTCGTTTTCTTGAAAATTACCATTGGATTTGGTGAAGGACATGAATAAAATTCACGTGTTATTAAATGGTTATAGAGAACAGATTCATAAGCAAGTTGTTAAAAATATCACTCTTAAAGATATTATAAATGATTAAAACATCACTTTAGAGAGTATAAAGTGGTTGAAACAAATTGATGTCGCCATTTCATTGAAGGACAAGTTGCTAAGGAAAATATATCCGAAGACAACGAAACAACGTTGATTAAATCGTGAAATGAAAAGTAGAAACTGAAGAAACATTAAACAAAATATTTATTATCAATTATATTTTGGATTAAAGTAAAAATGTGTTTTTTCAAGTAATATATACTGTGATATGTGAAATTTAGGGAGACATAAAATATAAATATTCGTTTTCTTGAAAATTTGGCAAAGAATATGAACAAAATTCATGTGTTATTAAATGATTATAAAGAACAGATTTATACGCAACTTGTCAAAAACTATCTTTTTTAAAGATATTACAGATGATTAAAATATCATTTCAGATTGTAGAAAGTGGTTGAAACAAATTGATATCATAATCTCATTGAAGGATGAAAGAAAAATTGACTGAACAAAACAACGAACATTTTAAAAATATGTTAAAATTGTTGATAAGTTTTCACTTCATTTTATGGACAGTGTATTACCATTTACATTTATGTTTTAAAATGAAAATAAATTATTTATATATTTGTAATATTTATTTTAATATTAATAAAAAAAAATATATAAATCAGAACTAGTTTTATGAATTCCATCTACAACTAGTAAGTAAACTAGCCTACTCGAAATATAGAGTAAAATAAGTTTATGTATCATCCGTCCAAAAAATTAAATATTGCTTAACTTTAAGTGAAAATATGAAAAACCTATACGAATATAAAAAAAATATGCCATTCTTAAAATTTTGAGATATAAGAAAATTATTTTATTCCCATGATAACAAACACATGTATGTTCGCAATGTTTCATAAACAAAAAAAAATCAAAGATTGTTTGATGATCTGAACAATTTAATTAAGTCAATAGTATTGTGTAGATCAAATTAGAAATTTTTTTAATGATATGATTATGTGTCTAAGCGAAAAGCTGGTAAACAATTGCGAATTGCTTTTTTAGATAAATTATTCGTTTGTATAAAAATATAAAACAAGAATCAAAGAAGCGAGTAATGTGGAAGAAGTAGTAAAAATGTGAAAATATCATAAATAATAAGTCTAGGTAGAATGAGAAATATAAAATTAAGGATAAATATTGGGTTGTTGCATAATTATCGGGCGTTTTTTGTTAGTAAAAATTGCTGTTTTGTTTTCTTTTTTAATAAAAAAAACTAATTTCAATTTAAGATAAACGCTAGACAAGTATTCGACAAAATATGTCTAGAAGTTGTATTAGAAGAAAAACATTCAAGAAAAACGATATGAAGTTATTCAATTCATATCTTAAAATGTGTTTTCAATTTTATGTACGTTCATTGTTCATTTAATAAAACTTTTCATTGTTTGAAAAAAAAAATCATTTTCTTTACGAAAGAACTTATCCTTGATATTTTATCATTCAACGAATTTGTTAATAAAAGTATGACAGGAATTTCATTACATCATTCGTTGATTATTATTCATTCATTAAATTATTATCAAATTATCTGCATTACCCAAAACCCATGTATTATAAATTATCAATAAAATCTAATAAATCTATTATACTATCAAATCATGATGACACGATTTATCGTATTATCAAGCAGCTCGAGATAAATATTGAAAAATGCTTATGTTTTCAAGTATATTTGCAATCGTATCAAAGCAAAAAAATGATGGATACACATAATATTTCATCATTGATTGTCAAATCTAGAAATCCACTTATTATTAGCGATTAATGAATTATATCATAAGCAAAGTTTTGAATATCACATTAAATGTACCTAAATGTTTTTTAATGTACCTAATTATTATTATAAATAGCAGATAATTATGTATGAGATATTTCACTATTATTATTATTATTAGATTACGACTTAATAACTTATGTCATAATTTGATAAAAGATGTAAATAGTGATGCTATATTATGCAAGAGTTTAGCTAATGCTGATGGTGGATGGAAATTATTGCAAATGACAAATAAAATATAATGTAATCATTGCTAAACTTTACTCATTTTAGAAATGATGAAATTTAATGTAATTTAGATAATATAATATGATTATTTTTTCTTTTGGTTATAGACTTATTTATTCCATTAAATTATTAATATTATCAACCCACACTGTATTTAATATTTTTTATTTGGTCTGTGTTTCGAACTAATAAAGAAAACACAAAAATATCTTTATATCTCAACATAGTCTTATTTTAGCTCGATACACTTTTCCTAGCGATGTTTAGTAACTTCGATATCCTGTTTATAGTGAGAACCGTTGAACTCTATAAAATAATCAGCAGACTCCATCTCTTCATTGTTGGCAAATCTTTTACCACTAAGCCATTTTTTAAGTTTCGAAAGAGAAAATAATCAGAGGAGGCTAAATCTGGCGAATATGGTGCGTGAGGAAGTTCATTGATTTTGGCCATCGCGATAACTGTTGTGTGAACTGGAGCATTATCTTGATTTTGACCAAACGCGGCACCCATCTGGCACAGCTTCCTCCAAAATTTCAGTCAATATGCAATGTACAGGAATTTCTTAAATGCCTACCATATTTGCTGGCTCGTGCACATTCTGCCGGCGGATATCCAATACTATTTTATAGATTTTCTATTTTATTGATTTTCTGCGATGCTCGTCTTGGCAGCTCGTACGATCTCTACCACCTAATATGTTTTTATTGAAATCGAAGAAGCACACTCCCCAAGTGTAGTATCTAGCTCGGCTTTGATATTGATTGGATTGACAGCTTTTAAATGAAAGTATTGTATCACATAATAATGACCAATTTTTTCCATGTTTAAAAATTCATGGACAGCGTTCACTATTAATGTCTGTCAAATACTAAACAACGTAGCGTCTTCAAACTTAAGCTTTATAAGCTTAATACTTTCTAACATAGTAGTTTATTTCAAACAAAAACCGTCATTTATACGTGAGGTCGGGTACTTCTGAGACTGGCCTCGTATTTATAATTTGCATGCTTTAATTTAATTAAGACGTGAAATTTACTAGACTTTAAAACTATATCCCGCATTACTTTTTAATTAAATTTTGTTGTTTCAATGTTGTTATTAAGTAAATTTTAAAGCATCTCTAAAGACTTGCCTAAAGCTAAACCTACCTATGCGTATGGGTTTTAATGCGCTCGGCACCCTTCGATCATTTCTGTACTCGCTGTATATGTGCCTCATCCCCTTGACAACGTAGCTGAAGAAGTAGATTTTTAGGGCGACGTAGATGCAGAAAGCAATGTACGCCACAATGAATATCACCATTATGGCCATAGAATTGAACAGGATACCGAACATAGCTAAAAGAATCACCAATATATAAACAAGTTTTTTTTTTTAAATATATGTAACTTTTAATCGATTACCCAAAACTACGGCGAATCCCAGGACTGCAAAGGTGCTGTAAGCGCTGGCGTTGACATCCGGATGTCTATTCTGGTACAGCTTAACCATAATGAGGGCGGCCATCACATACATAAAACTGGTATCTTAATTTTTCAAGCATTAATTCATTTTCTTTTAATAGTTTCATTTAGATTCTTTACCAAATTGAAAGTTGGATTGATTAGGGCAGATGTGGTAGCAGGCGGAAAGGACGCCTTCGAAGATGAGCGCCAGACCCATGGAGTAGTAAAGGCCGAAGAGTTTTGGTATACCGCATTCCTTGTGAATTGATCATTTTGTTAGTTTAGTTATTAATATATTTAAAAAATTTGATTATTTACCGGTTTGTTTCGATATTTCCTGCTCCTGAAGAACGTCATGCCGAGGAAGAGAAGCCCGAAGAGGATGTAGCCGATGTTGGAGAAGATGTGGTTGAAGTCGGTGAAATACAGCGGATGCGAACATTGGAAGTTGTGGTAACATAGATCCAAGTTACCAGAGTAATTCACCGCCTGCATTATAAATATTATATGTAATTAGATGGCGTTGCTATGTTAATGTTAGTTCATTTACTTTATTAAATTGTAAAACCGGTTTTTAGTATTATATACTAAAATTATGATGTAAAAGTTAATTTCTTATTTAATTAAAAAGCTTAAAATTATTAAAATAAGAATAACTATTTTGTCTTTTGGCAAAAGTTAGAGAAACCAGTTTTTTTTTTGAAATACTGAAATTTGAAAACTGTTTTTTAAGGACTATTTTTGTATACCCGCTGGTAGGAGATCATCAGCTGAACAACTGGAATACCGTAGAAGATGGCAATGTTGAGGATGTGCCAGGAGTAGTTGAGCGATTTCTTCCTGTTCAACTCGGAGCCCTTGTAAATGAAGTCGATGACTTTCGGTTCGGTCTTGGCGTGGTAGCTGTCGGTAACATCCTCTGGTAAAACGATTTCTGGTCGTCGCGGTTCTTAAAAAAAATAATTTATTTAAAGCGGAGATTTCCAAACTTACTTCTTTTGTGTAGAACTTCTGTAATAACAGTTTATATTTTGATAAAATATCATTAGAACTGATGATTTTTTTCTTTAACTCAAACTGTGTATCCTTTGATCTGTACTACAAAATTACTTTATTTACAAAATCAATCAAAACTATTTTCTAATCCAACAGTTATCCAATCATAATCCAACAGTTACCTATGGGTGGCAAAATGACATCTTGTGTCAAAGTGTCAACAATTTTATATTATAAACCATCAGAATTTTCATTTTCGTTTTCGTAGTACAGTTTGGTAACCCCTGTTATAAACAATTGGAATTACAACTGCAAACAGGTATATTGGGTCACGATCCAAAAAGGTTGACAAACGCTGTTCTAATGCAGATAGGCATTTTACTTATCTCCTAATTCAGTGATGACGACACGCCTATGACACACATGTGGTGACACGGTAAAACATTTTGGGTGACACAGCCAAAAACAATTATAATTTATATACATCACATATGGAAAAAATAAAGAAGTGACACGGAGTTAAACTATTTTTCGGAATTTTGACACTCCGTTTCCAAAAGATTTGCCATTACTTCCCTTATCTAACTTTAATAATACACCGATCCCTTATTGTTATTCATTAGCCCTGACTTACTACTAACACTCTTTTGCATCATTCCAGCGCCGACCACCAGAGAGTAATACTGATTTATTATGTTAATTGCTTACCTTTATATCGCTCAATATTTTGGTGCTTGCCCAAGTAGAAGAACGCAACGGTGATGATGACAAGTAGGATGCAGACGACGAGCACGGAGAAGAAGACTACGAGGACAGCACCCACGTATTCGGTGCGCGTTTTCCCAATCTGGACTCGAAACGTCGCCAACGAAGCTTGCTTGTTCTCTGTGACAGGACGGTCTTTTGGTTGTGGCAGAGACCCGCCGTGATTGCAGTCATAATTGTCACCTTTGGAGACGAACACCAGGTAAAAACCCTCAGGGAATGCACTTTTCTATAAATCAATAATAATAATTATACATTTATCACTAAAGAATATATAATCAGTTATTCAATGAAATAATCACTGATATAATAGAATATTTGGTATAAATAGAAAAACTATTAGTTTTTTATTAAAAATACTTTTAAAAAAAATCTACCCTACTCCTGTCCAAATTTGGATACTCTCCACAAATTTGGAGAGTCGCCAATGTAGATAATAAAAGTTTCATACTTTTTGAGTTTTTAAGTAAAATAAATCGCAATTACGTAACAATTTTTAAATTTCAAAATGCGCAACAATTGCCCATTATACAAAAATAAAATATAGAATCGATCTTTAAAATTTTGAGTTAATAAGAAAAACGAATTAAATTAAACAGTCATTTAATAAACAAACACAAATATTCAAATAAAAAGCTATACTTTTCAATGTGCCCATTCAAAAGGTAGCTGTTAGTAGCACTATTTTCTGATTACGTACTTAACATTTTATAACTTTTGTTAGGTAATAAAATGAGTAACATTGAACAAAAACAAAATGTAAATAAAGTTTTATAATTTTATAGTTATTACCAAAAAACGCTACTAAATGCTATTTAAGGAAAAACGAAAATTTTAATTAAACTCGTTTAAGCGGATGTAATTTGTGATCATTCATTATCTTCCGAAAGTTAGCATATATTTATTTTAGTATAACACTGATAAACCTTAGAGTAGAGTAAATAGTGAAATAAATCAATATAACCTTCATAAAGTATAATAATTTCAATAATATAGTTCAAAAGATAAGATTAGATGATATATTGTCGATGAATTTTTAAAAATTAACTAAATTGGTAAAATTGTATTCAGTTATAATAACAAGTTAAAACTTAATATAATTAGTCTATATTTATATACATTTTTCAAGTTATTATCATTTCATACAATTATGTCATATTGTATACTTACTTTGTATTTAATAATTAGCTATGCGCTGTTTATATTATCAAATACCTAACTACCAATAGTTAACGTTCCAAATTTAAAATATGTTCATACCTGTATGGTTAGACCACCCCTCGTGCTCACAGTCTGATACTTCCCGTCGTAGACGATGTCATCGTTCAAATCGTAAACGGGACACTGGCGATGAAAACAAACAAAAAAACAAAATTAATTAATTTAAAAAAAACTAATGTCGTTGATGTTGTTTACTATTTTGGGTTGCGCTGAGACGGTGAAGCAGACGTCGTCGTCGGAGGATACGTCGATGAGGACGGTGCGGATTTCGTCGTCGCGAAGTACATTTGGAGGAAACTCGTACAAATGGACGGCGGGTTCGGAAGGTGAAAACCTAGTCTCATAGTAAACATTGCTTCGGATGAAGTAGCGATTGTACGGTGCGGCTCTCAGATGGACGTTCACCGGTGTTGGGCTTGCTGTGGATAGCGTCACCGTGAAGTTGCGACGCGGCTTTCGTCCCAGGAAACTCCGCTTTGCACCGTGATCCTTCTGCTGAAGCTGTCGATCAATCACCGTCTGCGAATCGTAGCAGAGGATGCGCGAGGTGTTCGAGTAAAGAGATGTCCCGAAGTTTGTCTTGACCGGAAGCGGAATCTCCCAGGAAGTTACTCTTCGCTCTTGCTTCACCACCACCAGAATCGGATATCGGCTTGTGGCATCTTCGCTCCATACCTCCACTTTGAATGGATTCATTTCTTCCTAAGCAACAAGAAATCAAACTTGGTAAATACCTTTTAATGTTAAATTACTCGTCATTCTTCTTTTAAACTATTTTTGATACTCAAATCTGCAGATGTACCGTTTGACACGGTACTCGATTTACACGGTATTTGATTTACACGGTTACAAAAAATTGAAACATAAATATTGAAAATAACCTATCCCTCGTAATAATCGATTTATACGTTTTCTCAGTAACTTATCTACCATGTAAAACGAGGCATATTTGTACTCGTATGAATCAACATTATTTTGTCCAATTGTTTCTGCATTTTGTCAACATATACACATAAGATGTAAGATTTAAAATTTAAGCCCAGATGATTTAACCATTCATTATAACATGAAGCAAAACAAATACAGACAATCTTTATAGAACATAATAATAAAAAAAAATATTGCAACAGACGTAAAATGAAATAGAATTAACAAATAAATGAATAATAGTAAATTCAATTGTTAATACTACTTGCATTGTCATAGACTTGAATAATTATCAAAAATTAACAAAACTATCCATTATGCAGTATTGAAAAATAGTGATCAATGTGAAAATTGAGTAAATTTAAGATCGCGGTTGACATTGAGTAGGTAATCTTTCCCGGTGGATAGTTCCATTATGATGATGAAGCAGCCGTCGTGTTACAATATAAATAAAATTAGTAAAAGTTATATTATAAATAACATTCATTGTAATCAATGAGAGGGATAACATTGTTTATGTTGAGACGACAGATCATCATAATTTGGTTCTCTGGTTGTCAATTTTAATCTGAGATCCAAAAGCCTGTTCCTTACTTTGACTAAATATCTACAAATGCTGAAATAGCAACTTCTTCTTCATGTATTTCAGGACTTTCTATGTTAAAACTGTATACACCTGTTTCATATGCAAGTAGAATTATGTTAAAGTACACTTATGTTTATTCTTCAACAATCAGGCTAAAGCTAATTTTTTAACCAGCCAAATTTGTTATAAACTCATGAAGATAATCTTGAATGTTCGGGATAAACATTATATTTAGTATGAATTACTAAGATAGTCTAATGCCAAATAATAATTGTAATATATTTATTTGATTAATATCCATTAATCTAAATTAATCTTATCTTCAAGATATTTACATAATTGTCATAAATTGCAGTCTACATTCTTTTTTATCTGAATTCTGATTATTTAATCGTAGTGACTAATAATAGTAATCATTGAATCAATCGAATTCCAATAAATCTATAAGCTAAGATTTGAATACATTTTTTTAAAGTTATATCGTTTTGTTTCTTACGCTTATGTCTCTGTAGCTGATTCTATAATCGTTGTCTGCATTCAATGAAACGTTGACCACTTCATTGTTTTCTCCAATTTTTTCACTCGTTGCTATAGCAACCACACACGAAATTATCATCACGAAAAGCAACAGTCTTGACATTGTTTGTCTGTTTTTTTAAAACTAATTTTGTGTATAAATAAATAAATTAACAATAAATAAAATATTAGTCGACAACTTAAACGTCTAAACGTGTGGTCGATCTACGCGCTTTCATCGACGTTAATGATGTACGTTTCGTTAGATACAGGTGCGCTTATCTAATCTATCAGAACTAACTACACCTACTTTTCGGACGAGTAATTGTTATTAATAAAATTATATATATTTTTTTTAAATATCTGATGCACATATTATGTAACGCGCTACTGTTCTATGTTAATTCAGTAATCTGTTACGATTTAGTTTTTGTTTTGTATTTCGTAAATGCGCGCGCGTTTTCGTATATAAGCATACTAAGTAGGTTGGCCGCTGGAAAACGGGGCGCGTCGAAACAATATTTGTTTTATCTTCTATTTGTTTCCACAGAAATTCATTTATAACGTTTGATTTGTTTATGATATAGTCATGGAATTGTAAACTACATAAAAGTGAGACTTAATTGTAATGTATTTTATTTTGATAATAACATAAAATCTCGTATATAATACGCATGATCATGAAAAGTTATAGGTGCGTATTACGATTTTTATTCAGAAATTGTAGTCGGCTCTGTCAACATCATACTTACTCTGTAAAAGAAAAAAAAAAGATCATTTATAAACAAAATTATAGTGATCCGCGCGCTATAAACAAAAACGTCTAATGCGCGCATGATATTCACTCTAGTGTAAAGGCGGGCACACAATCCGCAATCCGGTTTTTTTTTATAATTTATAAAGAGCCACACATAGATATACAAATTCATTTTTTTATTTAATGCAATTTAAAAACATAAAATGTAATTATGAAAAAGAAAATAATTATTTCAAAATTTTATTAATACAATTCAAATATAATAAAATCTAAGGACAATCTTTGGTCAAATGTTTAAAATTTGGCGTAAAATTAGTTAAAGTTGTTTTGACTATCCGAACTTCATTGTGAAGTACAAATATTCACAGCAATATGTTGTACCAAAAAACGAAAATAGACGCTTCCTTTAAGTTTTGATATTTTGATTTAGGCAAAATTCAATCATAGAAGTTTTGTGCAGCGTTTGCAGCTCCAATTCCCCAGCTGCTTTTTCAGTAAGTACTATTTCTGAAATTCTAAATTTATCTTTAGTAATGTCACAAATAAATGGGTTCCCGAAATATGCAAATATTGCGGAATGGAAAAAATAGAAAATAAATAAATTGCATGTATTGCACGCATTTACTACGCGCTGTTGTACTGTGGGATTTCATCTGATCGTTTTTGTTAGGACGCCAAAAATCATACCAAAAATAGTACACATATTTTTTTCACTTTATTTAGTCAAGTCTTTTTTACTGCGATTTATATTTGTATCAATTCAGTTCCTTGATAGTGCAGTTTGGAACAGTCCGGGATATTGGCGTAACCGATTAACTGAATTATACGATGTATTATAGTATCTTGTAATTCTCAAATTTTGTCAACTAAATTAATTATAACTTTATTAAACGTAAGGAAAAAAAACGTGTCTAAAAAATGATTTATTTTAATTAATCTAATAATTACAATATAACCATTTTATCAATTTAAATTTGTCTAAATTAATCTTATCTATACGAAATTCGCGTAAATTTCATTATTTACCATAAAATGCATTTTTGTATAATCTGATTAAATGATTCTGATCATTTACTTATCGTCCAATCAATCGAATTCCATTATATTAATAGCTTAGGTCCAAAATTAGTATTAATTGTTTTTTATTTAACGTCATTTAACTGTCACGTCATGTTTTTTTTTATTTTCTTACTTCGTTGCAAAAATATAAAAATTATCAAATAATTTAATTTATTTAAAAAATATTTTTTATTGTAAAAAAAATAATAATAAAGAATATAAATTTTATAAAAAAAATAAATCTGCCTGGTTTCATTAATGAGTCTTCAGATTCAATTAACATTTTCATTAATATAAACGAAAAATAACTAATAACAATAATGTTTTATGTCCCATGCACATGTAATACGTATGTTCCCATTAATATTTATAAAACAGATATTCTATGAAATACTGGTTTTCGATAGTTAACATATTTCAGCTAGTGATTCTACTTATTATATATGTTGTGTTTTTAAATTAACTAATTAATAAATGTATATAGAGTTATTATATAAAATAACATTAAGAAATATTGTATATAAAATATAAAATAACTTAATGCACATGAAAGATTGTATCTTAACAAATTTAAAAATAATATTTCAAGTTTTTAATAATAAAAATTTTCAAAAAATTACAAAACACGTAAATATGATAAAAGCATCATCATGTTTTACAAATAAATATTCTAAATACACCAATCAAATTCGAAAAGCATTTGAAAATTTCAAAACAACCTAAATTTTAATTAAGCAAAAAAAAATTGGTGGCTCTTTTGTGCCGTCAAGTCTCTTTTTGTGCGGTTTTAAAGTCTTCGATTGGTCCGGTTTCCAACAGACATATTTTTATAATTTTATATATTTTTTTTATTATTTTGTACATAAAATCGTGGTATAAAATAGAATTATTATTAAAGCTACATATAAAATCGCCGACAATTCTGCTAAATCGATTGGCAGCGATGGAATTTGATTTGTTCTGGGAATCGTGATCTCACCGGATCATTCACATATTTCATTCCTTCTGATATGTTCATTTGTTCGCTCTTCATCATCTTTTTTTTTCTTATTGCAATCAGAAGGCGTGGATTTCGTCCTGCGGTTTATCGAAAACATCATCGTCCAGCGTCATCAAGAACATAAAGGAGAAGAATAGAGCCGGTGCGCTGACCAGATGCCAGATGTCGTGGGTATCATAGAAATCCAGCAAAATGCACTCCTCGTTCAAACCTCGAGATTGTGCTGGAGTCATCTAAATAAAAAAAAAACTTTTAATATATTGCACTTTTCTATTATAAGTTTGCAATTTTTATTTTGTAATTTTATGTTTAGTTTTAAAAAAATTTACGGTTCTTGTTTATTTTTCTTATATTTTTGTTTTTCTACTTACAGCCCATTGGGTAACAGCGCTAACGAAGAAATAGCATCCTATGATCCAACTAATTATACTGAGCACTCCGTACATGATGGCTTCAGTGCAAATCTTCTCTCCACAAATCAACTATATAATATTAAAAAAAACTCAATTTAATATAAAAACTCAAAGCATATTTGCTCAAACTCGCCTTCATAGAGACATAGAAAATAGCATGAAGAACTGCATTCAGCAGAAGAATTCCCAGCAGGAACGTCCCGAAATTAGTGCTCTCTGGATATGTAGCGAATCCTACAGCAGCTATAGCCACGTTAATAATATTCACAATGATGAGATTCACGAAAATTCCTAAAAAATATTCCAAAATTAAATGATGTAACAAGAATTGCATTAATAATTACTTAATCTCAACGGTCTCAGCGCCTTCAGCACGCTTTTTTGCTCGGAGTAGGCGTTCAACATCCGCTTGATGCCAGCGATCATGTGACCAAGGAAATAGATTTTGAAGGACAGAAACAGGCACAGCGATATGTAGAATATTACAAATATCACCATGACAATAACGCTGTTGTATAATATGCCGAACATCGCTGAAATTCAATAGTTTTATATCTGCGCATCTCATTTGTAATCGTATGTTTAGTTACCTATGAGGACGGCAACTCCGACTATGGAGAAGGTTCCATAAGCACTGGCGTTAATGTCTGGATGACGATTCTGGTATAGCTTTACGGAGATTAAGACAGCCATGATGTACATGAAGCTGGTGTCTGAAGAAAACATAACATTAAGATTTTTATATTATGTACCATTCACATGACTTTCATTTGATGGAAACCCCCAGAAGACAGTTATAATAACAATATCATTACATATCACAAAAAAATATAACATGATCAAATTTTGAACAAGAAAAGTGTAAAATTATATATATTTTATGAAATGTTCTCTTACTTAATTTGTACTGAAATTAATTCCATCTCGAGAAACAACACATGAAAAGTTTTTGGTCGATAATTTGACTATGTTTACATTAATATGAAGATATATCTTTATCAGAAAAACATATTTTTTCTTAAGTTTTTTAAGATTTTACTCACCAAATTGGAAATTAGATTGGTTTGGACATATGTGATAACATCCGGATAAGAATCCTTCGCAGATCAGAGCGAAACCCATGGCATAATACATGCCATATAGTTTAGGAACACCGCAATTCTAGAAATAAAAATATTAGCAACTATGAAGATTAATTTATCAAAAAAAAAGTAGAAATAGTAACTGGTTGAACTTACCCGATAGTTCCTGGTTTTACGGCTCCTAAAGAATGTAACGGCGATAAAGAGAATACCGAAAATTACATAACCGACGTTCGAGAAGATGTGGTTGAAGTCGGTGAAGTAGAACGGATGTGAGCAATAGAAGTTGTGGTAGCACATATCAAGATTACCAGAGACATCAACGGCCTAACGTAAACGTTACGTAAATATCTTTTACTTTTGACTATTTATGTTTAACTTACTCTTTGGTATGAGACCATTAGTTGGATGACTGGGATACCATAGAAGATTGCGATGTTGCAGATGTGCCAGAAGTAATTAAGAGCGCGAGCGCGATTCCTACTGAAACCCGCCCTGATGAAGTGACTCAGTTTCAGCTCACCCAATTCCAGGTAGGTCCTAACCACATCCCCCTTGTAAGTATCATGATCGTCGTCCTCTTCCTCTGTTAATCAAAAACAAATATTAGCTAACGATTTCTTTAATCCGATGGATGATTATTACCGGTAATTTCAATCACATGCTTTCGGTATCTTCCGTAATAGTAGAAGGCAACATTCGCCATGATCAAAAGGGCGCATACCGCGAGGATTACGAAGAACACGGTAAGGATGGCTTCAACATATTCTTCGCTGGTCTTCCCGGGCCTCACCTGAAACGTCACGCGTGTTGTGTTTCTGACTGCAGACACAATCCCCAAAGAAAACGGTTCAACATCCTTGCGTTCATCGCATTCCGCGTTATCCGGTTTCGCAACGATGACCAGGAAGAATCCATCCGGATATCCGCTTTTCTATAAAGTTAACAATTTATTATTTTTAAATAGATTATTTTAAAATTTCAATTTGCTTACCGATAGAATTAATCCGCCTTTGGTTTTGATCGTTTGGTATTTACCTTGGTAACGGATGTCATCATTCAGTTCGAAGACGGGACACTAGAATAAACAAACGCGAAATATTATCATCAACATTTTGAGAAAATCGATTGTTTTGTACCATTTTCTGTTGCACGGAGACCAGGAAACAATCGCTGCTTGAAGAGGTTACATTTATCAAAGTAGTCTTGATGTGATCGTGATCCTTGGGAGAAGTGTATGAGAAGAATACAGGTTGACTAGGCGTGAACTCTGCCTCGTAAAACAATTCGTCAGTGATGAAGAAGGGTTTAACTTCCACGGCCTGGATGAACACCTTAACTCCACTCGTGCAGGTCGTCTCCAAGGTTACAGTGAAGTTCTTTTTAACCACCTGGTGTCCTCCGATTCCTATCAACAGAATGTCAACAAATAAACAAATTGTTATTGCATTCAGTTATTCCGTTCAATCACGCACTTGATGGGAATCTATTGATGACATTCTGCGTGTCGTAACACAAAGTTCTCGAAGTGTTCCTGTATTCCACGGGTTGCCCAATCCTTCGATTCACCACCAGGGGGATTTCCCAAGAAGTGACGCGACGCTCTTGCTTTACTACCACCAGGACCGGGTGATCGGTGTAGGCGTCATCGCTCCATACATTTAACCTGTACGGGTTTTCCGTCTGCCAAAATCATAACAAAATATTAACAAAAATAAGAGAAACGTTTTCCTGGAAAGAATCCAATTAGTAATTCCCATTATAGTTTTTTTTTTGCTCAAAATTGATTAATTCATTTTCCCACGAATTTAATTATATCACGTTATTATGGAAAACAACGCGACGCGACAAAATTAATGGTTGCGAATCTACATTTTCTTTTGTAAATACAATTTACTTTGAATATATTTTTTTAATTGCAATGTTTACTAAATTATGAATATATTGCGTCTTGTTGATTTAACGCAAAAGTTGTTCATGAGTTTGAATTAAAATTCGTATATAATTCGCATATATAAATTTTTATTACTTTATTATAAAATTCATAAAACATTCTTAACAAATCTGAAACTTTGAATAAAAATATTCGTTCTGTAACTCGGGAATATCCATCCAGTTGCAAACATCCATTTACTAATACATTTATCCGCACTCTTTCCCATTGCCGAAATCCTAAAAATCCTTTCCGTGTCCGAGGAACTTCACCAAAATTCGAAATACCAATAACCCACTCAAACCTAAATTGTTCCTCTTCTTTATAGATATAGATATATATATATCCCTTTTCCCTTAAATTTATTTCCAAAGAGACACAAATACATCTTCCTTTCCAAATCCAAATAACCTTCCTAAATTCAAGTATCCCACCCTAATCGATTTCCTATTGTCCTTCAAAGTATGTTCCTTTTTTTCGTTTTTTCAATGGCTGCTGCATTTTTTTTTTTGCAATTTCTTTAATTTCATCTTATTAAAAAAATATTGTATATTTTTATTGTTTTGTACATCATAACTAACATTCTCAGACAGGAAAGATCAAAAGTCCTTATTGAAATATAGACTTTTAGCTTTATTTTTGTTTATATCTTTATTAATATATTAATTAATTCCATTTTTATAAATTTGCTATTAGAATATCCGTAATTTAGAAAACTAAAAGTATATATAATAATCCAATGTTAGTTAAACTTTTAATAAAAAAAAATTGTAAACAAATATATAACTTAAAGCTAAGACCAATTAACATGCATTTGAAACTAACGAAAGGCGCAAATAGAATTACTAATATATTGCGTACCCATCTACAATGCGCATTTTTTTGTTATGACGCAAAAGTTTAACATAAAGTTAAAATTCGTATATATTACGCATCTATAAATATTCAAAATTTTATATTTATGAACAGAACCTTTAAAAAGAAATAAAAATACGAAATATTAGTAAAATGAAAAATATAGACTTTTAAATACAGCTTTTTAAAACACTTATACTTTTCATTTATACTCGAGTATAATACGCAGCCCCACAAATTCAAATCAGTGACTATTGTACGATGATTCTAATTTTCTTATATAAAATTCAGATGAAGCGAAAATTATGCTACAAGTACAATAAATAACAGGAAATAATCCAAATGATAATCATCAATTCCAATGAAACTAATTTCATGCGCTTTTGTTTATTTTCCAGCGAATTTAATTGTTTCACGTTGTTGCGAATAACGTGACACGCAATAAAATCGATGGTTTCCATGGTCACAATTATACAAACAACTTTGATATGAATTAATTTACTATTTTTTAAAAATATATTTTAATTTAGTTTTTTTTAAATCCAATTTAAGAATAAAGTGAAATAAATAATATCAAAGAAAGTATAATAAAAACAATACTACGGAGTAACGGAAGCACGTTGTCGTGGATAGCGTAACGAATCTGTTGCGGTTATGGTGTTTTTCTTTACAATTTTTTTTATATATATTTCAAACAGTTGTGGACAACTATATGATTATTATTAATTTTATAATTACTGTATAAACAAATTAACATGTTAGTAAAAAAAAAGCATATGTCACGTAACCAATATAAAGTAATTATGTGTAATAGTCTTAATTAAGACATTGAAAATTACGATGTAACACACGTTGACCAAAGTGTAAATAATTCTTGGGACACCACGGAACGTCTTTAAATTTTAGTTGTTTTGATTATTTTTTTTGAGACTCACGTCGGATTCGGGGTACATCAGGTTGACGCTCCCGCTGTTCGCGTCCAGGTCGACCTCGATGACCTCGTCGAAGTTGGCGCGGACCGCGGGTTTCGCCGCCGTCGCGACGCCGACGACCACCAAGACAACCAAACAAATCGACTGTCGCATGGCTACTGTTACCATGATCCTTCCAACTGCAGCAACAAAACAAACCGATTCTCACTCACTCTGTGTACGTGTACTGCACTTGCGCTAATATAAATGATTGCCTCTTATTTGCGAAAACCCACTTCCACTCTCGTGCGATTCCCGTAACTCGAATATGAATCACGCAACTATTCGTGATGGGAAATACACGCAACTTTTAATATTACATTCTATATTCGCGCGCATTATTTTTCTACTTTTTATCTCATCGTCAGATAACCCTACCAGATTTTCGATCGCCTCTGATTCGAGATATTAACCATATTTACGAAAATTTTTGTTTCTACTATGTATCAAGGTTTGCCTTGATCTCTCTCGCTCAACAGATTATACCTTTCACGAACCGGTTTTATTTTTAATGTTTCGTCTTCTGCTTAATCGCTAACATATTCATACAATTATGTAATCGAGTTGTATGATTTAATGAAACGGTAGTTTTAAGTTGTATTTTAATCATTGATATTAATTTTATCTTGCGTAATGCGGCTTCGATCAGTCCGGATTCACTATTCAGGAATACCTCGTATAGTGCGGATAATCAGTTCCGCCAATCTTTTGCATAATTTGAAACAGGACAAATTGAGGACTTTAAACCCAAATAAAATAAACTTTTGTATCCCCACTACTATTGTAGTCTTTAAAAACAAACAAAATTTTAATTGGGAAAAATAAATATTTTTGTACGTTTTTTTTAATACATAGTTCCTCGATTAATCCGGTATCAAACAGTCCAGGATATAGGCGGAAACAATTACCCGCACTATGTGAAGTTATTGATGTATTTATGTAATAAACTCGATTAATTTAATCTTCCGGTAATTAATAAGATTTATAATGATATTAATTATTTTTATTAATAATATAGTTGAATTAATTGCAATTTAATGTCGCAGTTTCGATCACATATTTTTACTATTATGTATTAGATTTATATAGAAAGTTTATGTTGGGTTGTCAATTAGATATCAATTACATATTATTTTTTGTGGTATATTACCTTGAATTTCCATTTTAATCTTCATTCTAATAATTATTTTATTTTGTATATTTGTTTTTTTGCTCAGAAAATTACCAATACTTACTATTATATAAATGACTTTTATAATTTAATATAGCGATACTTGCAGGTAATTCATAATAAAAATATGAATCAATATTCTTAATTTTACAGTAATTGTAATACACTCGTAATATACTCGTATAGTGAAATGCTCGTATAGTGAAAAATGTGTACACAAGTTTTAAATGATGTAGCAGGCGCGCAATCCGGGACTTCTCTTCTCTTCGTCACTCGTTATGCGAAACGTCACTCGTTAAGCGAATCATTTTTCTTACAATTAATTTTGCTCGTTAAGAAAATTATTGTACTGTACAATATTGCAAACTTCTAGTTTTGTCGTCTGCTTAATCGATTAAATATGTATATTATTTTGTAATCCATTTAAATTATCAATTAGTTTTATAATTTAATACTAAACCTACCTACCTACAGTCAAATGATTTTATATTTTGGGTTGACAAGAGAGTAATTTCGGTTTTCACAAATAGATAGAATTATGTTAGTTTTGAAGTACTTCTGTCAATGTTATGATTTTTTCCTTTTGTCATTTTAAAGATGTCACTTTTAGCTTCCATTGGAAGCTAATTGCGCGTTATTTTGTTTGCAGCTATTAGTTTAGGGTCAATTTTAACAGAAATGCAAAAATGAACATTTTCGACTTTTTTTATTTCCGTAAAGACAAGAAATCTGCTGAGGCTCACAAAGCGATATGTGAAGTTTATGATATTAAAAAAAGACTAAGTGAAGTTTATAACCAAATCAAAATCATAATTGAATCAGATCGCCATATAACTGTACAAAAGATTGCAAAGAGTTTAAATATATACCTCGCAAGAATTGATAAAGGTTTACTTAACAGAATTAATCAATATTTGTAATATCCAGCTGAAAAGCAATGAATTTGTCACTTTTTGTAAACAAATCATCACAAGTAATGACAAATGGATCGTCTACAATGACATGAATTGAAAATGATCATGATCCAAACGTGATGAACCAGCACAAACCTCAACGAAAGGTAAATTACATCAAAAAAGATCACAATAGCAATTTGGTGAGATTACAAAGGTGTTATGTACTAAACGATAATTTCGGATGATTACTGTCAACGTCTAATGTGTTTCATCGAAACGATGCAAATCCTCACAAATTTTTGGTAACTCATTGAAAATTATTGTACCTATATTTGAAAAAATATGGCAAATGGAAAATATATAATTGATTTCTTACCGACCTAATTGAATAAAAATATTATCCAATTTGATAAATATAGTAAAATATAGTATAGTATAATATAGTATAGTTTAGAAGCAAATAATGAACATTTTATGCGTTTTTATCACATTTTTTTTTACAAAATAATTGTATTAGTCTTATTGTCATTGCAATATCTTATCTGGCATGTTTTCCGTTCACGTGAACCTATATTTATATTTGTGACTGGTGTTGCTTGATCATCTTTGTCTAGCTGTTGCTCTTTTTAGTATTAGGTGGAAAGTTCTTTTCTCAATTGATATAAAAATGCTTGTCTCAATTTTGTTATCTCCCGCAGTTTCTTTATACAAAAGTCATGCATTTAACTCGCTCTAAGATATTGAAAAATTCACATTTCCAAAATATAGATTTTACCATGCATACAATAAAATTTTGTCATATTATCCTTTTTCTGCCAATGCTGTTGTAACTCCCTTCTACTTGCGCGAATTGTTCCAACAACAGTTTTCTTTTGGTAACAGTTTAATTTATATCGACACGCTTGCAAAATATTGTCCATAGATATATTTCTTCCAAATCCTGTATACTGGTTCTACTAAATTGTAAAGACTTAATAGTTTCCGAATTAAGTTTTTGAGAGAATATTTTCATCTTTGTCTAGCTGTTGCTCTTTTTGATATTAGGTGGAAAGTTCTTCTCCCAATTGATTATAAAAAATTATATATCGTTGAACCGATTAAATGACCTGTCATGGTAGGTTAGATAGACTACACATTTTTCTTTTTGTAGTAATAACTTAGTTTCTTTAATGCAGCGTTTTCTAAACTGTGAGGCGTGTCCCAAGGGATGCGCGAATATTAGTCACAGTAAGCAATTTTCCAAATGACTGCTAAAGTTAAAGCTATTTTATGAAATAGAGAGGCGCCAAATTAAATATTTTTATGGGAGGCGTAGTAACATCAAGTTTGGAAACCAGTGGTTTAATGTCTGATTATTAACGCATAATCGCACTAATGACTAATATTTTTTATCATTATCATCAAGTTGTAATCTAATTTCAAATTGTGGTAAATTATTGTTATATTTTTATTGTATCATTTTCAACTTAATCGATTGCTAATGTTTATTAATAGTAAATCGTATTGTTAATATCATTTAATCTAGTGGTAATTTTAAATTATTAATTAAACTTATAATTATATTAATAATTATTAATTTATATACACATAATTTATTTTTTATTGAATTAATTGTAAAACAATGTTTTTTTATTTTGATAATAATGATTAAATTTAGTGTAACAGTCACATAAATAGATATGTTTTGGACAAGCAATAATAAAAATGAAACAAAAGAGAGGGCTTTTCACCGCAGTTATATTTTTATTCTTCGTTTTTTTTTACTTAATGTTATGTAATCCAGTTATATTTTTAGCAGTTTTTTTATATCAGGAGTAAAATTAATCCCTATTACGTTCATAAATGAAAAAATATTATAATATAGCCCCTCCTGTCATTAATAAAATTTAAAAATGTACCCAATTACAAAAAATATACTTCTAATATTATAGACCAGAGGTTTCCAAACTTATTTTTATTTCGACTCCCTTAGAAAAAATTTCAATAAACCCTATGTTTTGTATATCCTTTTTTATATAGCAATACCTTGAAGACAGAGCGCTAAACGAAACAGCGTTATAGAAGGTCATTTTAACACATAGCAAAAATCTAGATAGAAGATGGTATATTTGTTTAACACTTAAATGGTAATTCTGAATCTAGCTACCAGTTGCTGAAAAGCATAGGTTGCTTCTAGGACTAGGACTAACTTAAAATTATAAAGTGTCGCCTTAAATACTGACCGGATAATAAATCTAAACCCGGGGTTATTTCTTCATCCGCTGTATAATAATGCAATATTTAATATATAATAAGTATAGTAGTTATTAATATTAATTAACAATAAAGTGGTTGGACTTTACAAAGATTTACTTAATTGAACTCAGATGCAAGTTGTTATTTTAATCATCATCATCATGTAAGTGATGGTAGATCCTGCAGTTTACAGCGTTTACGTATCAATAAAGTGGTTTGGGAGAATTGTCAATCGTTTTGTTACTGCGCGCTTTTGACCTACACGCTTTCATCTGCGGGTCACTCAATTATGACTATGATTTGGTCATCATAAACTTCAGTAGGACAATCATATCGTTGGTTGTCTTTGTTAAACAATCAATATCATAAACTTTACATATAGTTTTGTGATGAACTTTCTTGCCTTTACACTTGTATTAGATTTACAATTAAACTAATCACCGCTATTAATTTTTCAATTGAATTAGTAGTAATACTTGATATCAAAGATTGATAATCGATATCAAAAATTTATTCTAATTTTGTTAAATTTATAAGTTAGATATTAAAAATATGATTTGTTTCTATTTGTATGCAAATTTTGTTAATAAAAATCAATCAGCAAAAATTTATTAAATGAAAATTAATTATCAATTAGTATAATTTCTTGGATCCATTTTCATCGTCTGAACTAAGTAGCCAATCTTCTTTACTATCTATGATAGGGGAAAAATAAGGATTGAGTCCATTAAGAGGTTAACAAAATTTAGATTTTTTTTCTTACGAATTTTATAGAATATAAATTAGCTATTAATGTCTTCATTTTATGACAAAATTTTTGTGAAAAAAATCTAGAAACTACTCTAAAACCAACTGTTTATAGTTTATCCTTTTATATTTCTGTATATATTTCAATAATGTTATTCTACGATTGAGTTTTAACAATTTTGTTGTTTGTTAAAATACTCAGTAAATATTTCCTGGTATCAATTTAAAGAATTTCATAAATTACTATAATCAAAGATAATACGAGCGTTCCATTTCGTTTTCATTTCAACTTTTAAATGAAATAGGCAACCAAACTTGCATAACTAGGAAAACAAACAATTCTGAATTGAACTTCAGGCGTTTACATTGTTCACACTTTTATTCATTCGACATTGACGTCACATCACAAACGACAAGTCTAATAATATATTTATATTAAGAACTAAAACGTGAAATAATTAAGCTACAAGCATTTCTTCAAGGAACTTTGTGTCATTTTTTATCTGATACTCTGAATAAACTCGTGAATTTGTGTATAAAAAAATGTTCTCTACAATTTTATGGGCTTCTTTTCAAAGAACCACTAATGTTTATATATTTTAAATTTTATAATATAAATCGTATACAAATGCATAAAATCTAAAACGAAAATAGATTTTCTGAGTCGCAATCATTCGTGAAAACTGTAAATAGTTCTTTTATTTCTTATTTTCCATAGATTGTTAAAATTATATTATTGATAATTCATATCGAGGAGTATTAGCATATTTTTGGAATTTACACTATTATATGTAAAAATATAATAATGAGTCACAAATAAAAACTGAATAATTTACATTAGATCAAATTGCAAAAAAAAAACTAGCCAGCATAAACTATACAGTGGAACCTCACTTAACTCGCAACTCGCCTAATGAGTGACGGGGAGACGAGAAGTCCCGGATTCATGTAATATTCACCTATCATGTGAGTAATACCAAAACATATTGGAAAATTACACCAATACTATAGCAATAAACTTACTAGACAATAAATAAAATAACTATTTCATGAAGAATTAACTGAACTGTTAATTATAAAGGATACGAAAATATTAATTTTAATATATAAATCCGTTGGTAAAGTATTTTCTAGATAAAATATAAAGTTTACAAAAATAAGTTTTTAGTACAGAATAATATAAAAAAAAACTCAATTTAAAAATATATTTCTTAGATTTAACTTTTTTCAATTTCTTCTTTGCAAATGGAATATGTATTAAAATATTATTTATTTTTTTACTTAAATATCCTGTTCATATATAAACAAGGTCTCGCGAAAAAATACTTATTGATAGACAAACACGACACTCAGTTGTATCGAATTTTGATAAAACTATTTGAGTTATTAATGTGAGAAAACATAGTAATTGTATTTAAATATGATCTAATTATCTTCTTAATTCATATTTCTGATTCTTATTATTATTTACTTTGAAAAGTTACGACTTAAGAGCAAATTAAGCTTTCTTTGAAAGTATTTTAATTACTTATAAAATTTACGTTTACAATCACATTAAAATAGTTCTCGGTGAACATTAACGTTTTTATCACAATCTTATCACATTCTATTCAACTTTCAAACTAAACAACTTAATTTCAGTCACAATATTTAGTTCCATCTCTTTCCAATTGTTAGCATCATCTAAAACATGACAAAAATAAACAAATATTCGTTTTATTTTTCTTTAAAAAAATATTCTACTCTATTGATGTAGCAATAACAGTACATAGACGAATAGTATCTGAAAACTTTATAAAAATTTGTTGCTTATTCTTTCAATGTCATTAATCTGATATTTGTCTTTTGGGATATACCAAACCCTGACCTCAAATCAACCCTTCGATTTATGTCTGCAATTATATTGTATCCATCTGGGAGTTGACTTTGTTATTAACTTTAAAGTCTGTACCATCTGGAATAGAGCTAACGCTAATACCATCTACAATATTCTATCTTTAACTATATTTTTATTTAAAGACTCAGACTTTCTCTCCTTTACTGTAAGTCATACAGCTCCTGCTGTCTCTGAAGTGCTTCTTCTCAACTCTTTGATCATTTTTTGAAGTCTCTTTGCTCTGTGTTCAACCAACTTTCTTTGAACGTCAACTTGTATAAATGTCTTGAATTCGTTTCTCTCCTCGATCTTTCGAGGTTTCGTGGATACCAGAAGCCACAGGATTTGGTCTAGGGCTATCCCTACCTTTACTTTGGCGATCCTGGGGCTGGAACTAAATTGGGAGATGAAGCCTCCAGACAGTTTGTTTAAGAATAAGTTTTCTTCTGAAACAATATGTGAATATGAGAAACTCTTTGTGAATGTTGAGACAAAACAAAGTGATACCACTGTAATACAATTGGTACACCTTGTATAAAAGTATATAATTTTTTTGAACAATTTCAAGATCAAGAATTTGTAAATTAAGATCGTTGTATAATATAATGTCATAATTTGTAATTTTCAATTAAATAATAACCTTTCTTTGAAAGCGCTTTATATCTTTGCAAACGGTGACTTATAGGTCTGTAGGATTTGATTTCTTCCACAGGGTTTTCCTGTTTAAGTATTTATATATTATGTGGAACTTTCCACTGTACTGTACAATATGATATAGAATGTTTGTGAAAGTTATCTCAATAAATTACCTCTTACTAAATCATAGCCAGTCATCTTCCTTGATTTTGTACTTTTATATGAAGTATTTTCCTTATTAGTTTTATTGGCAAATATTTATAGATATGTATATTGCAACTTCCGTTGAGATTTGGACTTGAACCGATATAAAAATGTTTCTCAAATGATCTTCAAACATTTTTAACTGTCGATATATGTGTATTGTTGGAATTATTTTCTGCTTGTTTATAACCGTACACAAGGAGTAATTTATCCAGGAGGTATAATTAAATTACATTTAATGTTTTTAAGTAACTCCTTAAATTTAGAAATAGATCTGTTCAGTTTTGTTTTATCTTCTGAAAACCTTGCCATAAGAAATCTTAATATGTGTTTTTCTGAAATTAAACTGAAAGAAGATATTTCTTCCACGCCTTCCCATTTTACTTAGCTATTGTATACGTTTTCTGTGCCCATTAAACAATTAAAAGACGTGTGGAGGGGGACACTAGCATTCTGAAGCTGCCTGAGTACAGAGTACTTTATAAAGTATATCAACATTTTGGTTTGAATTGAATTGTCTGTTTAACAATATATTATTCATCACTAATTCTTTATTTCTTTATATGATTATGACTGTTTGAAAAAGGTGGTATTCAGTCGAGAGATTGCATTGGATTTTTGAGTCTCTAAAATTATCAAAATAACAAGTAACTTGGTAATTTCATGGTAGTGATGACTAAGTCCGTTAACAAACAAGTTGCTTGTAATGTTTTCAACGAATGTATTTTATTGGAAATGCTGTATTTGATGCATGAGCAAGTTAGAACAAGATTAAGGTGAACGATGTGAAAGAGCACCAAATTGGTGAGAATTTTGCATATGTTGGTTTTCGTCTGTAATTGGATTGGTAAGGCTGGATTTATTGGTCCTGTTGTTTTGTTTATTTTTTTGTAGTTTACTGAATATTCTGCTCATTTATAAGACAAAGTGGGCTGCTTTCGATCTTTTCTTAACACAATTTGCTGTAAAATCTGACACAACGCAGATTGTAGTCACAGTATTCTTGTGTGTAGTTGTAAAACTTTGATATCGTTTTCATTATGGATGATATTAAATCTTTATTATACTAAAAATATCTTTAATATTTACTTTATTCACTTTATCTACTTTATTTTTGTCACTGTTATTTTGAAACCGAGACATATATCAATTCTTCAATCTGTTCCAACCACACCTCACCCCAGTAAAATCAGTACTATTTTTGACATGTGGCGTATGAATCTGTTCTTTGTAACTATTTAATAATACTCTTGATACTCATTTCATATATTCATTTCTGCTCCCCAGGCATTAAATTACATTTTACATTTTTAAGTAACTGCTTCAACTTAGAAATGGATCTGTTCAGTTTTGTTTTTTTCTTCTGAAAATCTTGCCAATTTCATCTTTGACGTTTTCTTTACCACCTGCGCTTTGAGAGTTGGTGCTGGTCCGCTCGCTGGTGCCGTTCTTTGAAACGGCACTGTTACAGGTGATGGTTGCAGCTCGAGGTGACGAGTTTGAGGGATTAGTGCATTCCGCGCTCTATGTAGATTAATGGGTTTCCTCCATTTCTCTGTGGCTTTCTATTACTTTCCTGTTTTTATATTTTTCTATTTCCTCTTTAACGTTTTCGATCACGCCTAATTTATTGTCGTGGCCGACCAATTTATTGTCATCTATTGTATAATTAATATGTATATTTGTTAGGTCTACCACTTTCCTCTTAATTATTACAAATCATATTTACGTATCCATCAAATATACAAACGGATACTTGTACGTGTGTAATTATTTAGAATAACTTGTGGAATATTCAAACGGATACTTGTACTTATACGTGATTATTTAGAATATTCCGAATATGTGTAAGCGACATTAAATCGTATAGTTTATCATCACTTAACAGTTNTTATTTAGAATAACTTGTGGAATATTCCGAAGGACGGGTACACATTAAATCGTATAGTTGCGTCTTTTGTATCACCACTTAACAGCCTTCTTCCGCCCCTAAATATTTGAGTGGGATCATAAAACTTAGATAAAGAAAC